>NC_141034.1:46367500-46640000 GCF_052040795.2 Danio rerio
AAATACACTTTACTGCAATAAAAAATTGACTGGTTATTATTTTATATTTGTTACTGTTTAGTGGACTTATCTTTTTCTTTAGCTTTTTGTTTATCTTTGTATTTCTTACTGATGCTGTTTTCTGAAAGCAAGTGTTGTCATGATACTGGAATTCAGTACCAATAGATACTGACATTTTTTTTTTTTTTTCAGTTTACCGAACTCACTGCTGTTTACTGAGTGTAACCACAGATGCAGGGACACTGGAGCGTTTTATAGCCGCGAATCATCAGCAGATCGTATGTCAGCTTATAGACAAACCATCGGAATGACGTGAAAGAAACGCTCCAGTGTCTCTGTATCTGTGTTTACACTTAGCAAACAGCGATGAGTTTGGTGAACTGATGACCTCCACGACCAATCACAGTTATTTCTGTTGAGCACATGAACACAATGGCCAAGCAGCAGTATTTAAGAACGTGCTCAAATGTTTGCGGGAAATGGATATTGTGAAATTTCAGCATCGATTAGTACCTAATTACAGAAACAAACATAATTGTACTATTATTACAGTTTATCTACTGTAACAGACGACTGTTTATCTTTATCAATTGTGAACATTTTATGATCCAAACTTTGGTGACTCCAAGTTGAGTAATAGAATATGCATTTGTGTTCCACTTATTGACAACATCTGCTGCCATGTTTTAGGCTATACAGTAAACCATCATCACGGCAAGGCTTCGCCATTCACGCATTCTCTAGAGAGACAAAGCAAATGAGAAGAGGAAATCAAAATGTTGCAAACTTTAATCCAAGTCTCCTTGATCTACACCAACCACATCGACCTCCCCCCTAAAAATCAATGTAAGAATGACTAATAGGCTCTTAGAGTTGCCTGATATATCCTGATACATTAACATTTACACACAGAAGCACTCCTGCGCTCGCATACACCTGTCGGTACTGGTTTTTGCCTCTCTTCTGAGCTGTCTAATGGGCCTTTAATTGATTGAGTAAATCTGACTGGATAATAAATCACAAACTTAAGGAGAACCTCGTGTCTCTGACATCCGTTAGTGCACTGGAATATTGCTCCAACATGGTTAGCATTGATTTGACCCGTTTTAAGTTGGCGGTAAAGCTCACGGTGACATAGCTTTAATAACCTCACACTCATATTCGCATCAGGCCATTGCTCCTCTCTAAAATGATTGCCTCTCAAATCAAATCAAGAAAGAGTTTTGTTCGTACCTTTCCGGAACGTTTCTTCTCCCCCCCGCCGCCTTGCGCTCAGCTTTCATCATTAATCATTTCAAGATGCCTGTGCATATGATTATGTGTTTGATGATGCCGTTTGGTGTAGACAGAGCTTCTGTTCCACATGAGGGTCACGCTGTATCACATCAGTGCTTTTTTAGCATGTTTAATCAAAGGCCAGACAAGCTGCTTTTCCTAATGCAGTGTGAAGACTTAAGCACACACACACATAGACTGAGGTAAGTGTGTAGGATGGCTAAGATGAGCTGAAGATAACCAGTGCAGATCCATAGATGTGGAACATCAGAAATCTGCTGCTCACACGAACATCAAAGGAGCATAATTGAAAATTACATGACTCCCTCTCTGCCTTTGCATTCTTCTTGAGCGTGAAGAAAGAAGATACTATACATGTATCTGTGTCTGTCGAGCCCCTGGGCCAGAAACTAAGCACGTCCACAGAGAGCTTTTAAAAAAGCGCTGTGACTAAGTGTATGCTTGCAAGGCCTGCATTGGTGTATGCTCCCGGCAGCGGCACCTGAGTGCAGGTGTGAGGAAGCGCAGAGTCCCCTAGGTGTTCTCAGTGTGTTCTTCAAGGAAGGAGGGTTGGGAACTTAATAAGCACACCATAAAATACTGCAATTTGAAAGGCTGTGCTCTTCTGTCATGCTTTTTTCTCTCTTTTGCACACACAGGACACAGATGTATTTGGATTTCAGTGGTTGGGAAGCTACAACCTTTACAAACGACTCTTGGTAACTAAAGTTTAAATGCTGCAGGTAGGTGTTTTGAAAGAATAAATATAAATAATGAAATGAGAAAAATGCATTTCTTATCCCCAAGGTGATATATTACAAAAGATCTTTGATTCAAGTTATTTCAAATGAAACATTAAGCACAATATTATTCAATTGATGTGAGGTTAGCTTTCTGTGCTTGAAAAAGTACCTGGCAGCACTAATTGAAAAGTGTTTGAAACAGCATTACAATTACCAACTGTGGATTTAAAATAATACTAATGACAATAAACTAAAAAGTAGGTAATGATAGTGAAGGATAGATAATTATACTTGAAAATAAAAAAAAGAAAAGAAAAAGGAAAAAAATAAGTCAATCGATAAATCATTAAAGAAATGAATGAATGAATGAATGAATGTATTGATGGATGGATGAACAGATGGATAGGTGAATGAATGAACAAATCAATAAATGAGTGGATGGATCAATGGACGGATGGATTAGACAAATGGTTGGGGGAATGAATAAATAAATTAATGAAAATTGGGATGGATGGATGGTTGAATGAAAGAACAAATCAATGGATGGATGGATGGATGGATGAATGAATGAATGAATGAATGAATGAATGAATGAATGGACGGATGGATGAGTGAATGAATGAACAAATGAATGAATGAATAAATGGATGGATGGATCTATGGACGGATGAATGGGTGAATAAATGAAAAAAATGGATGGATGGATAGATGGATGAATAGATGAACAGATGGATCAACATATGAATAGACGGATAAATAAATAAATGAATGAATGAACAAACAAAAGAACAAACCAACGAACAAACGAATAAATGAACAGATAGATGGATGGATGAATTAACAAATCAATATATAAATGGATGGATTGATGGATGGATGGATGGATAGATGGGTGGATGGATAAACAAATCAATGATTGAGAGGATGGATCGACGGACAGATGGATGAGACAGATGGATGGGACATATGGATGGGTGAATGAATAAATAAATTAATGAATAAATGAAGGGATGGATGGATGGTTGAGAGAATAAAAAAATCAATGAATGGATGGATTGATCGATGAATGAATGAATGAATGAATGAATGAATGAATGAATGAATGAATGAATGAATGAATGAATGAATGAATGAATGAACGAACGGATGGTTAAACGGAAGGATTGGTGAAAGAATGAACAAATGAATGCATGAAAAAAATGGATGGATGAATGAATGAATGGATGAATGAATAAATGTATGGATGGGCAGAGTAATGGATGAACCGATGAATGGTCGGATGGATGGATAAATGAACAACTAAATAAATGAATAAATGAATGGACCAGTTAACAACTGACTGACTGAATGAATGAATGAATGAATGAATGAATGAATGAATGAACAAACGAATAAACAAATGAACAAATGAACAAACGGACAGACGGACGGTTGGATGGGTGAATGAATAAACAAATCAATGAATGAATGGAAGGATCGATCTTTTATAACAATGAATACCACTGTTTTTTTTTCAATAGTACTGCAGTCAACACATGATCTATATATATATATATATATATTAATGAACACCTAAATGCCATGCAGGAAATATCAGACTATCTCTGCATATGAGAGAGCGAGTGATGCATTTAGGAGAGAGCTGGATGACTGCCTTAGCTCACTCAGGCAAAACAGTATGGCACTAATACAGAAATGTTTTTTGTCAAGCGACAGAAGACCTTGTTACTGAAAAGGCTTCATTGAACTACTGTTACCATTGAACCATTGTTGGACTATAATTCTATGAATTTCATCATTGCAGTACATACAGTAACAAATTATCAAACCAAGTGCAAATAAATGATGCAAGAGCTTTCCTTAGCTTCCTTAGCTTTTCCATGGCAATTTTTAAGTTTAACAAGCAGAAACTGTCAAATTTATTATTATTTTTTTATTACCACTTTTTACAGCCCACTGAAGATTATACAGTCTAATTAAAGTGTGCGCTTTTTATTGAAATTAATGCTACTATGCATGTAATGTCACCATTCTCACAGTTTTAAGCAACATACAGTCTGGCAAATATATGTGTTGTGATATTTTTGCAAAACAATATTACATTGTAGCATGCTTTGTGGCAGTTTCAAAGTAAAATGGCAAGTGCAGTTCTGTAATAACTAGGCAAGTCATTGGCCAACAGCAGTTTGTTTTTTAGCCAATCAAAAATACTTCTAATATTGACCTTTATATATATGATACAAAGTATTTGCAAAAAATAAAAAATAAAAATAAATAATAATAATAAAAATTATTAATAATTTGGCCTTCGACTTTATATCATACAAAAAGTGCATAAGTTTTAAAATCAAGCAAATTAGGTAAAAGTGTTTTAAGATAATATGATATTTGTGGGATGAATCCTAAAAAATGCTTCCTACCTATAGCACTCTAAATAGCCTAGCTCCAGTTTATCTAACCAACCTTCTGTCTTGGTAATCCTACCATTTTTATTTTTAGGATCTTCAAACTCAGGACTTCTGGTAATACCAAGAATAGGAAAGTCCACTAAAGGAGGTCGAGGTCTCTCATAAATGGCTCCTAAGCTCTGAAATAGCCTTCCTAATAAAGTCAGAAGCTCAATTTTCAGTTTAAAACTCCCATCCTGAGGCTTCTAATTTGGGGAGTGCCAATCGATCAAATTCAAGACCTGTGTAGCTATGATGCCAACCCTACAAGGCCTTCATGGGATGAACTGAGTCTAATTTATGACTTATTATTTAAAATTATAAAGTGTGCAAAAAGGAATACACGTTGTTGGTGTGTTACTGCCTCCAGTAAATTCTATTTATATGTTTCAGAAAATTTCCAAAAAATGTTGGTAGAGATGTTTTTCCCAGAGAGCCCTGCATGGGGAGTTTTTATGTGTGGCGTAAGAGTGCAAATACTTTTTTTGGAGCCACTATAAATCCATGCAATATAACATGCTGTGCTTTTTTCACATTTCACTCTCTTTTCACTCAGCGTCTTCATTTCTCCAGCGGTGACCCCAATTATTTGTGGTGCAAAAACTGAACGTTTGGAGGTCTTTGAAGCAGCCCCTGTGCTCATTGAAGGCAAACAGCACAATGCACTCACGAATGATGAGGTGGCATCACTGTAGTTTAAAAGCAGCCAGGAGCGGGATGTTCAGAGTATACCAGCATAAGATGAGCATTACAATAGCCTGGAGACGGCGGGCTCTGCATTATTCAACAGTACAGGAAATATGCTTCAGGTTTACAGCAACAGCAAGAGACACTGATAATACCAAAACACACGCACACACATACGCACACACACACATGTTGGTATTGATGGTTTACAGACACTTTTCATTGGTGTAATGTATTTTATACAATAAAAACTGCTTAACATATGGCTTTACACCACCCTTACCCTTAAACCCAACCCTCACTGGAAACCTATGGCAACATTTGAATGTCAAAAGACCCTGCTAAGTATGATTTTTAAGCATTTGGAATTATGAAGACATTCGGCATGTCATCATAAACCACTATAATAGAATACAACTATTTTATCTTCCTTAAACTAGCTTCTTGTTAAGTTATTTATTAATTCTAAAATATTGCTTCTTACCCATAAGGCTCTAATTCAGGGGTGCCCAAACTTGGTCCTGGAGGGCTGGTGTCCCACATATTTTAGTTCTTAGTTCCAACCCCAATAAACACACCTGAACCAGCTATTCAAGTTCTTTCTAGGTATACTAGAACTTCCAGGCAGGTGTGTTGAAGGGAGTTGGAGCCAAATTATGCAGGACACCGGTCCTCCAGGACCGAGTTTGGAAACCCCAGCTCTAAATATATTAGCTCTTGTTTATCTACCCAACCCTGTCTTAGTAAAATCCCACTTGCTCTTTAAGATCTCTAATCTAAATGCTTCTGGTAGTACCCAGAATAGCAAAGTCAACTAAAGGAGGTTGAGCCTTTTTATTTATGGCTCAAAAACTCTGTAATAGCCTTCCTGATAATGTCAGAAGCTCACTTTCTCAGTTTAAAACTGCCATTCTAAGGCCTCTAGATTAGAGAGTGCCACTCGATCAGATCCAAGACCTGTGAAGAGATGATATCAATCCTGAAGAGTTGATTAGGCATGTCATCATAAACCACTGTAAAAGACTATAACTATTTTATCTTCCTTTCACTGGCCGCCTGTTAAGTTCTGTATTGATTATAAAATATTACTTCTTACCTATAAGGCTTTAAATAGTTTAACTCGTTTACCCAACCAACCTCTTGTCTCGGTAAAATCCCTCCTGCTCTTTAAGATCTCTAAACTTAGGGCTTCTGGTAATACCCATAGCACCACTAAAGGAGGTTGAGCCATGTCATTCATGGCTCCTAAACTCTGGGATAGCTTTCCTGATGATGTCAAAAGCTCACTTTCTCAGTTTAAAACTCCCATACTGAGGCTTCTAGATTGGGGAGTGGCACAAGATCAGATCCAATATCTGTGAAGAGATGATGCCAACCCTACAAGGACATGAAGAGATGATTAGGCATGTCATTATTCATGTCTTCATAAACCACAGTAATAGTCTACAACTATTTTATCTTCCTTTAGCCAAGTTGAGACTACATGATTTAAGCCCCGATTTTGACTCGCCTTCAGGTTTTCAGAAATCGCAGACAAATGCCTGAAATCACAGGCAAATCAGTGCTCGTTCACGCGAGTAACAATCGCACAATGTGAACTATCAAAGACGTGATCTGAGAGAATTGCAGATGAGTTGCCGATGCCCGTAAGATATTTGGCATGCTAAATATCTGGAGCTGTCGGCGAATCAAATCATGCCGTGTGAAGTGAGTTTTGACTGAAAAAAACATCAGCGATCAACTACAGCCAATGAGAGAGCAGAATCCACTTCTGTGGGTACCTGCAGGCCAGCGGGAGGTTGGGGAGACTTAAATGCGCTTCAGTTTATTTGGACCCAAGAAATGGAGGAAAAACTAGTGGAAATGTGGCAGCAACACCGTTGTCTGTTTGAAGTATCATCTGAGCTATAGCACAACCAGATCAAAAAAGAAAAAAAGTTTAGTAGAAATTGCTAATTCCCTTCAGACCGAAGTGAGCAAATATGAACATTTTCTATCACAATAAAGGCTTCTTTCTCGTTATGTAGTTAAAAACTTAATATATACTATGTGTTTTTTCTGAGACGTAGTTTGGACAAAGTTGTCGGCGATTCATCCTATTGTAAAATCATGCAGTGTAAACCCCCCAGTCGCCAATCCATCTTGCAGTGTAAAATAAAGCAGCTAAAAAACGCTAACCCAGATAGTCATAATAGTCATGCGGTGTGAAAACATCTGTGATATGACTACTTTGAAAATCATGCAGTCTGAACACGCCGTAACACTGGCTGCCTGTTTTGTAGCTATAAGTTCTTAGCTATAAGGCTCTAATTTGTCTAGCTCCTGTTTATCTCACCAACATTCTGTCTTGGTAAAATCCCACCTGCTCTTTAAGGTCTCTAAAATCAGAGTTTCCAATAGTACCCAGAGAAGTAAAAAGTCCACTAAAGGAGGTCGAGGCCTCTCAAATATGGCTCCTAAACTCTGGAATAGCCTTGCTGATAATGTCAGAAGCTCACTTTCTCAAAACTCCCATCCTGAGGCTTCTAGATTGGGAAGTGCCACTTGATCAGATCCAATGTTTATATGTTTATATACTGCTAAGCCAAACTCTTTAACTTTTTTTTTTTTTAATTTTGACTTTAATATAATGGTGTGCACTTTTCCTGAAGCTGCTTTGGAACAATATGTATTGTAAAAAGCGATATTTAAGTAAACTTGAATTAAACAATCATATCCATGTTAATATAAAAAAAATAATAATTCTCTTTGTAAACCACTAAAACCAGCACACACTCACAGAGTCATCAAAACAACAAGGTCTGATAGACAGTCTTTAAGTTTGGATGGTCGGAGTATAATGGATTGTAAAACACAGTCTATGAACAAAAACCTTACAAATGGACAAAGCCTAAGGCATCCTGTAACGTAATGTTGCTTCGATGGAAGCGCATACGTTTTGAAATCTGACCTCTCTCACTGACTTTCACTCACGCAGAGAGCAAGTGAACAATGATAGACCTGTGGGCGCCCATGTGATCTCTTTATAAAGCCTTCAATTCATCCTTTAACCCTGTACGTGAGCACTCAAGGTGAAAGAGAGAGGTCCTCGCACTAAGAACGGCCCTTTCAAGCAACCCTTGTGATCATTTCGTTAATGATAAAAGAGTTCTTCCTCCAAGCGATCTTTCAACTGATCATTGTATACACACTCGCATCCCCCTGAGAACAGTGAGAATGAGTGAGAAACAGACACAAAGCTCTAAAGATCAAACAGAAAAATGGTGCCGCTCTAATGTCTAGCCTTTAAACAATGGATGAACCGGGATGAGCACTCTGGGCGCTGTTAACATCACCAGCAGGTTTCTCTATGAACATTGTGGGGGGAATTCAATACGAGCGGGCAGCATTGGTTCAACTAAAGGAATTATGCAAATCGAATCACACTCACAAAATATGTGCTTGACTCGATGCTTATTTTATAAAGACTGTACAGCAAGAATCATCTCTTCAATAGCAGAAGGTGCACTCAGGATATTTAGTTATAAAGCTCTTCACGATCATTTAATCAGGATTTGGTGAATAACTGCTGTCCTGATTGATAAAAAAAATGTGCATAAGCATCTAAATTTTTTTTTACTTTGCTTGATTTCTGGAGAGTTTTAGTTTTGTCACTTTATTTTTTTTATGTTCCTCTTTAAAGGTTTTGTTGTCAATAAAGTTCCATATTTACATGAAACAAAATCAAAGAAAAGGTGAAAATTAAGTTTATTTCACAAGTCAAGTATTGTAAAAAAAATTTTTAACATTTAGCGCTGATGTATACCTGACCAGTGAGCCGTCTGACAAAAAGTGTTGTTCTGAATCAAAGCAGTAGGATGCCTGACTTCAACTGCAGTTCGGCAGTTTCACATAAACATTTCATTCATGTCGCCGTGACAAACTGGGGTATTAGATGCAAATAAGGAGTAAGGACTGGTGAGAGAGATATGGAATTTAATAACGCACGCCAAATGTGAAGAAAAAAGGGTCTGCATTTTGCGACGTGTGAGTGTGTCGTCCTTTACTGACAGCCGTGTGGATGGATCTTGTCGGAAAATATGGCGAAAAAGTCCTACATGACGGTAATAGTTTGATCGCAGTGTTTACTTCAATAAAGCCACTAATATATGCATACTCCACATGTCTTAATTGTATTTCTGTTTAGTTCAGTTATGATGACTTTAGTTGGATTAAGGTCAGGCACATGCACACATAGGGCTCAACCTGTACAGTGCACTTACCTTTTTTAGTCTTGGATAGTAAGTGGCGTTCCAAAATGATGTGTGCAAATGTGTGTGCAACGTGTCTGAAGAGTGGGTGGAGAGGGGTGCGTGACTTATTTCAGGTCCGGGCAGGAGATGCATGATCAAATCATTATTAAACAGGTAAATGACTTTATAGTCGATTTCACTCATTGGTATGTTGTAGTGCTGTTTTTATACCATTGTAATATTGTCATCTACTGATTGCAACAGAGAAATACAGGGAATTTTCTGTAGACTGATGGCAGTTCTGTTCAGCCTTATAATCTTAAAAATTATTGTGTCATCTGTTGTGTCATCACTTTAGACATTACGCTAGAGAATCATTCAAATACTAGCTCTAAAGTGACGTATTAGCAATGGTTTCTGCTGTTCTGATGTCAGCAGCAGATGTGAATAAATGGCAGAAGAAAGTACTCTCTGTGTTTGATTTTATTTTTTATACACACGATTATGCCGTCAAACTGTTGTAAAAACGCTTGTAGCAGTGCAATGTGGCTGTGTATTGTCAATGGTGGAACACTAAGGCACTCAACCTGCGGCCGAGCATGCCTCCCACCAGTGCCAATATAAAGCCACATCACACTGCTACGAGTGCGGTATTGCTCATATGTGTGTGAGTAATTGCTGCCTTAAATGTTTTAGTTCAATCAAAGTACTTTTCAAGTCATTTGGCAACTTACATCAATGAAACTGAAAAAAAAAATAGGTTAACCTCTGTAAAATTTAAACTATTTAAGCTAAACCAGATGAATTTATTACATTAAGTTATAGTAACATAAAAGCATTTGTTGTCATATCATTTTTAGGTGTGTCTATGAGGCTACACCTTTTACATGGAAATCTTATCTGCTTCATTTGTTCTGCTCAGTCCATTGAGCTCGGTAACTTAATACACTGAGTAGGTGATTTATAGTGGAAACTGTAACTGAAAGTTCTAATTAGAATTGAATACTGGCACATTTTTATGCTTATGTATTTTTTATGTAACACCATTACGTTTCATTAATTAAAGCAATCCATTCTGATATAAACAAACCTAATATTCCAGTTAGCTGAATTGCAGCGCTCATGCAAACATCCATATCATTATTATAGTATGTTTTAACTGTTGTTTTCTTACCACTGTAATTCTAGTTGTTCGTGTGGTATATACATTGTTCATTAAAGATGATAAATCAATAAAGTATGGTCAATTCCAATCATTCATTCATTTATTCATTCATTCATTCATTCATTCTATTTCTTTTCAGCTTGGTCCCTTTATTAATCTGGACCACCAACTTATCCAGCACGTTTTATGCAGCAGACACCCTTCCAGCTGCAACCCATCACTGGGAAACATCCATACACTCTCATTCACACTCATACACTATGGACAATTTAGCCTACTCAATTAGCCTGTACCGTATGTCTTTGGACTGTGAGGGAAACCAGAGAAACCGGAGGAAACCCACGCGAACGCGGGTAGAACAAGCAAACTCTACACAGAAATGGCAACTAAGCCAGCCGAGACTTGATACACCGACCTTCTTGCTGTGAGGCGACAGCACTACCTACTGCACCACTGCGTCACCGTCAATTCCAATCAACTCTTTGTATATTTACATGTATAAAACGCTTACAAGCTTTGTGTTAGCCTTTTTAATTCAATAAATTGGTATTTTTTGGAGCTTTGGTGTTGTCGCCTTTTGTAAAAAAATAATAATAATAAAATAATAATAAATAAATAAATAACTATATATATATATATATATATATATATATATATATATATATATATATATATATATATATGTATATATATATATATATATATATATATATATATATATATATATATATATATATATATATATATATATATATATGTATATATATATATATATATATATATATATATATATATATATATATATATATATATATATATATATATATATATATATACATATATATATTTAAGTTGTTGAAATGTAAATTAAAATATCTTGTTCCAAATACAATGTGCCTTATTCACCCAGAAATATAACTTAGTTTCACATCACACATCTAAAATTATCACATTATTATTTCAGCAGTTGGTGAAAAGTTAAATTGCACTGATGTTTCTCTTTTTTTTTTTTATATATGTGGCACACAGTGAAATAACCTAGTTTTTCTTCACATTAGCTATTTTGGCGAGCATGTGCAATCTGTTTGAGTCTGTGAGTTTAACACTATGTATGTAGTCGGCTCAGGCTACAATCCTCTGGAGAAGACAACAGAGCTGGACTCAAAACTGTGTCAAACCAGACCAAATGAGATCAGGACCTTTAGTGCAAACAAAATGAATTTTGTTTTCAACTGGTAAACATTTGTCATGCCAAAGTAATAGGTTTAATTTCCAGGGAATAACATCATGCTAGTAAAACATACCTTAAATTGGCTTGTGGGCTCACACTACAGTATTCTGAGAAACCTGAGTTAAAATCCTGAGTTGTGGTTCTACCATGTTCCTGTTCCACTCACTAATTTCCAATCTCTATCCTTAAATAATAAGTAGCTTTGTCACACTTTACAATAGGGTTCCATTGAGTATTGTAATTAATGTATTTACTAACATGGATTAAGGATGAACAATGCTTGTACTACATGTATTAATTGAATTATTGCTTTAATTAATGCACAGTTATGAAGGATAAACAATGAATGGTATTTTTAGCAACTGACTTTATCATATATGTTAATAAATCTATTGTTCATTGTTTGCTTATGTATGTGAATACATTATCATTATCTAATGGAACCTTATTGAAAAGTGTTAATGAGATATTTAGAGAGCACTAGACCCCTAAAGACCTCTGGTTTTACCCACGCAAAACTATATAAACAGCTTTTTGTCACACTTTAGGTTTCCATAGGGTAATGTTAATTAATGTATTTACTAACATGGACTAAGAATGAACAATGCTTGTGCTACATTTATTAATTGCATTTGTGGGTTAATTAATGCACAGTTATGAAGGATAAACAATGAATGGTATTTTTAGCAAGGGATTTTATTATACATGTTAATAAATGCATTGTTCATTGCTTACTTGTTACTGAATAGATTAATAGAACCTAATGAAACCTTATTGAAAAGTGTTGATGTGATATTTAGAGAACAGTAGACCACTAAAGACCCCTGGTTTTATCCACACACAATTATATAATCAGCTTTTTGTCACACTTTACAATAAAATTCCATAGGGGAATGTTAATTAATGTATTTACTAACATGAACTAATAATGAACTTTGCTTGTAAAACATTTATTAATTGCTTTAGTGCGTTGATTAATGCACAGTTAACAAGGATAAACAATGAATGGTATTTTTAGCAACTGACTTTAACATAGATGTTAATAAATGTATGATTAATTGTTTGCTCATGTTAGTGAATACATTAACATTATCTAATGAAACCTGATTGAAAAGCCCTAATCAGATATTTAGAGACCACTAGACTACTAAAGACCTCTGGTTTATTGGGTACTGTATGGGTTTGAGTAAAATATTATTATATGTTTTGTTGTATAATAGTGTGAGAACATTTTTTTTCCCCAAATTTCTAACTACACAAGTGTTTTTTTTTCCATTCAGAACATGATAACATGACACTTTTTTCATTAGCTGTGATTGAAAATGAGTGTAATTCCACCAAACACTAATTCCTAATATCTCTGAAGTTGGTATTGTGTTGTCTAAAACATATAGAAACATATTTGAAAGCATGGAATCTTCTTTCTTATTTTATGGCAACACAAAATGGCATACATATTTTGCAAGATTACAAAAAAAGAGAAAACTCTACTGTAAATCTGTAAATATTGAGAGAAACTGAACATTTTAAAGTGGTCTGTTTCCCATAGCCACACACACACATCCCAGAGAAACATAGGTCCTATGGCTGAGAGCTTGCATGAAAACCGCTTCAGTGTTCTTCAGTGTTCTCAGTCATAGTAACACACATTTTGCATTGTCAGTAACGGCATCAATGTTGTAAAGGAGGGAAACAGTAACTCATTTGATTACTCGTTAATGAAAAAATATTGCCAACTCTTTTTTTTTATAGCGCCATTATTCCGATCACAGTTAAGATGGTAATAAATGTACTGTTCAATGTTTCCTCATGTTAGGGCGAGGCAGTGGTGCAGTAGGTAGTGCTGTCGCCTCACAGCAAGAAGGTCGCTGGTTCGAACCTCGGCTCAGTTGGCGTTTTTGTGTGGAGTTTGCATGTTCTCCCTGCCTTTGCGTGGGTTTCCTCCGGGTGCTCCGGTTTCCCCCACAGTCCAAAGACATGCGGTACAGGTAAATTGGGTAGGCTAAATTGTCGGTAGTGTATGAGTATGTGTGTGTGTGAATGTGTGTGTGAATGTTTCCCAGAGATGGGTTGCGTTTGGAAGGGCATCCGTTGCGTAAAAACTAGCTGGATAAGTTGGTGGTTCATTCCGCTGTGGCGACCCCGGTTTTAATAAAGCGACTAAGCCAACCAGAAAATGAATGAATGCTCATGTTAGTGAATGCATTAACAATATATAATAGAACCTCTTATTTAGAGACCACCAGACCCCCTAAATATCTGTATTTCCTATGTAATGTATGGGATTGAGTAAATTGGTATAATTTCTCTTTCTGTATAATGGTCTGAAAACATTTCTTCCAAATTTCAAACTAATGTAATGTCTTTTAGAGAATGTCTTTTATCCAGAACATGGCTGGGAAAAAAAATGGTAAAAAAGAGATGCTGCTTGCATGAAAACCGCTTCAGTGTTCTCAGTTATAGTAACACACATTTCATATGGTAAGTAACGGAATTACTGTTGTAACGGAGGGAAAGAGTAACTCATTTGATTTCTCGTTAATGAAAAAGTATTGCCATTACTAACGTTGTTTATTTATAGTGCCGGTATTCCCATCGCAGCTAGGATGGTAATAAATGTATTGTTTATTGTTTGCTCATGTTAGTGAATACATTAACAATATCTAATGGAATCTTTCGAGTTATTTAGAAACCACTAGACCACTAAAGACCTGTATTTCTTATGTAATGTATGGAGTTGAGTAAAATTTTACTGTATAATGGTCTGAGAACATTCATTTAATAAATTTTCTTTTCAGCTCACTCCCTTTACTAATCTGGGGTTACCACAGCGGAATGAACCGCCAACTTATCCAACATATGTTTTTATGCAGCGGATGCCGTTCCAGTCACAACCCATTTCTGGGAAACATCTATGCAGACTTATTCACACTCATACAGTACGGACTATTTAGCCTACCTAATTCGGTCTGAGAACATTTCTTTCAAAATTTAAATTAATTTAATGCCATTTAGAGCATTGTTTGATTCCAGAACATGGCTGAAAATATGGTAGAGAGACAATGCTTGCATGAAAACTGCTTCAGTGTTCTCAGTTATAGTAATACACATTTTATATGGTCAGAAAACGGCATCAGTGTTGTAAAGGAGTTAGTTGCCATTAGTTTTTATTTATAGCGCCGTTATTCCCATCACTGTTAAGATAGTAATAAATGTATTGTTCAATGTTTGGTTATGTTAGTGAATACATTAACAATATCTAATGGAACCTCTCATTTAGAGACCACTAGACCACTAAATACCTGTAGTTCTTTTGTAATGTATAGGGTTTGGGTGAAATTGCATTATATTGTATTATTTACAGACAAATTTTAAACTACTTTAATGTCATCTAGAGCTTTTTTTTTCCAGAACATGACATGATGATGAATATTTTTGCAGTAGCTGTGATTGAAAATGAGTGTTAAGATATACTGATATCTTAACACTTTTGAATTTAAAATGTTGGTATTGTGTGGTTTAAATTGTATATTAATGTCTTTAAAATGTCTTCACGTTTTACAGAGTAAATAACAATTCTCAAACATGAAACTACACTGTAAATCTTATATCCAGAGAAAATGAGCATTTTCAAGTGGTATTTTAATGTTTTCCATAGCCACACACACACACGCACACATCTTTACAGTTGACATGCCTGAGTTTTGGAAGGTTTGCCACTGTAGTGTTGAGGCATTAGGGCTGCTGTAACTATGGAAACGCATTAGGAGATCATTTAATGTGAGCGAGACAAGCCAAACAGGCTGAGGAAATGGAAAACAGATGAATGGTTGTCAGAAGCAAAATTCCAGCATGCAGACATCATGAACGTGCACTCTGACACACTTACACGCATGTGCATTGCCTTACAATGCAACTCATGAGTGGATTATTCGTACATGGATTATTCTGGCACATGCTCATGCTTTTCCTTTCTCTTGTCATCTCATGTGGCTATTGTCTGTCTGGACTACAGTGACCGTTTTGAATTATGGATGGTCTCTCACTTTTAGTGACAGTGACAAAAACAACCATTCCACCCGGCTTTTACATGTCCCTCAAGCATATAATACCTCTTCCCATTGGCTTATTGTTGTCCCACTTTCCCTCACTCTCTTTCCTTTCCCCTCACTTACCTTGTCTACCTGATTCAGTGTAAAAGCAGCACGATATATAAAAAGAAACACATAAGATGACCTTAAATAAAAAAAAAATTAAAAATTGTTGAATAATTGATTCATTTTTATCATCACTTGCGAATTTTAGGAAACACTAAAGGTAATAAAAGGTGTAATTGACACGTTTTGATTAAAAACATAAATAAAATAAAGTGAATGGGAATCTGGGACAGCTACATAAAATGAACATATAGCAATGGACACGTTTAAAAGACCACTTGATAACTCTTCTTCTGCATTGACAGAATTTTTAAACAACAAAATACCAGTATTAATTAATAATTAAAACATTTTCAATCTCAACTAACTTGTCATTTTGACTAGTTATTTTTGGAGGAAAAAATGGTCTAAATGATAACTGCTAAAAGACTTTTATAAATTAAAAGAAATAATATATTTAAACCCATACCTAACAAATCCAATAAATCTAAATAAAGATAAATTTCATGTGGATGTAAAAAGGTTCATATAGCCGAAAATCACTGAAGGATTAAACAAAGGTCTACAAGTGCCTGTTATGATTGTTCCAGTATAATCTGTCAGTTGGCATGTCTGTGTAGAGTTTGCATGTTCTCTTTGTGTTTGTGTAAGTTTCCTCCAAGAGCTCCGGCTTCCCACAGTTCAGTCTCTGAAATAAAGGTACGCGAGCTGTCACTGTGGTGATACCTATTCAAAAGATACACACATGTACTTAAAGGGTCAGTATTGGTACTTCAAAAGTATATATTAGTCCCTAAAAATGTAAGAGGAAAACTTTTCAACTTTTTAGGTACTAATATGTACCCTTGAGGTATTAATATGGACCTTTTAGGTACACATTTGTACCTTTTGAAAAGATACCACCCTAGTGACAGCTCGGGTACCTTTATTTCTGAGAGTGTTCGAAGACATGCACTATAGGTGAATTGGGTAAACTAAATTGTCCATAATGTATGTGTGTATGTCTCGGTCCTCTAGATTGGGAGTTGAGCGTTGGGCTAACAACCCATCTTTAAAAAAAAAAAAAAAAAAAACATGTTACAAGTCACCAATATTGTGTGGCTGAATATCAACTTCGATATAAATGGCCCTGGGAGTAAGTGGTGGATGTACATAAGTTGTAGGACAGTGGTTGTTGTGTTGGTATGGTCATGAGATCCATACTGCAAGCTAAAAATGCTTTTGTTCAGTTTTTGTTGTATTTTAGTACAAAAATCTAAACATTCTTAAATCAAGAACGATTTTCTAAAAAAAGCAATGCTAGTAATTGTATTGAACATTATAAATAATCAGTCAAAATTAAGTTGAGTTGAGTTTTTCTTCAAAACAAGCAAAACAATCTCCCAACAGGGTAAGCACATTTAAGCAATAGGGTAAGCAATATTTATATATTAAAATGAAAAACAAGATTATTTTGATTATCCCATTGGCAGATTATTTAGCTTGTTTTACGGAAAATTCACTTAATTTTCACTCATTATTCATTAAAACAAGGCAATAATAAATTTTTAGAAATTTGGACTAGAAACAAGACAAAAAATCTAAGTAAGAAAATCATGTTTTTCCATTAACCAATGCCCCCCCAAAAAAGAAGTAATAACGAAAAGTAAAACATTACATAAAAATATTAATAATGAAAAAAATGTGAGTAATACGTAGTTACGAGTAAAATATATATATTTTAAGGTATTAAATGCAGTCGCAAACTTGTTTTTGGACATACAGTCAAGTTAATAAATTATTATGAGCCACAAAGAGAATAATAATGTTGTTATTATTATTATTATTATTATTATTATTATTATTATTATTAATAATAATAATAATAATGGGCAGCGTGGTGGCGCAGTGGGTAGCGCTGTCGCCTTACATCAAGAAGGTCATGGATTGGAGCCTCAGCTGGGTCAGTTGGCGTTTCTGTGTTGAGTTTGCGTGTTCTCCCCATGTTTGTGTGGGTGCTCCAGTTTCCCCCACAGTCCAAAGACATGTGCTATAGGTGAATTGGATAAACTAAATTGGCCGCAGTGTATGTGTGTGTGAATGAGAGTGTATGGGTGTTTCCTAGTGATGAATTGCAGCTGAAAGGGCTTTTGCTGCGTAAATCATATGCTGGAAAAAGTTGGCGGTTTTTTCCGCTGTGCTGACCCCTGATTAATAAAAAGACTAAGCCAAAAATAAAATGAATGCAAGAATAATAATAATAATAATAATAATAATAATAAATTACAAAATAACACAAAGACAAAAAAGGTGATTTGTTGTTGACATTATACAGGCAACTACACAACACCAACATGAACTATCAATGAAAGATATGGGTATATAATTTATTGGTATGCATTTAGCTAATTTCTAGACCTGCTGGTTAACAGCATAACACAGGGATTAATTTCTGTGTGTTATTCATAATAAAGTGGAGTGCAACTATAAACGGAAGGTCAGGCAAGTTAATTTTTCTGAAGTGAGGAACTTATTATTTCATAACACATAATGAAAATAATGCTAGAAGAATGGCAATGATGAAATATTATCTGACACTAAATTAGGACAACACTTCTTTTTTTTCAGACACTCTTTACTTGAACCATGTCTGACAGAAGCGTGAACAGCTTTCACATCTTTCAATATAAATTTGATATCACAAAATAAAAAAATAAAAATAAAAAAATAAACACTCAGAATGACCTAGTGACCCACTTTTACTCAAAAAACAAATTTAAAATAGCTGAATAGGGGTACTTTAAAATAGCATAAGGTGTGTTCATTTAACAATTTTTTATTTATTTATTTATTTATTTTTTTGCGCTATACATTTTGTAGACCTTAAACTGGAGCAAATAAATTGGTAAACAAAAGAGTGCTCAAACTACCTTAAGATTCCCTGCTACTTAAAAACAAGCTGCTGTTACTGTGGCTGTTTTTTTGTGGCAGATATTACCCCAACAAAGCTGCTTTACACATTCATTGTTCAGCCTGTAACTTCAGTCTGCCAACAGACGGTTTATGCACTGCAACCTGTTGGGTTTTTGTTTGTCCTTCTTCCTGTTTTCTATTTGTTTTCGAGAGAGAGCCCAAAATGGGAAACTTGGATAGACACACGAACACAATGTGAGCACATTTGTGTGTAATTAAGCCCTGCTTTGTCTTTGTGAAAGTTTTGACACAAGAGGAGATCAGGCTTTTGTCTTCTGCAGTGTCCAGGCGAACTGACCAATGAGGATAAACTGCCTTTTGTTGCGCTCTGACATTCAGCTGGAGAGAGAGAGACAAGGAAACAAAAAAACAAAAGCTTGGAGTGGGCTGAACCTCTCCTTTACAAACACACACACACACACACTTATAAGTTAAAGGAGAATAAGCGAAAAACAAGTCAATATAGAGATGGTGAATTACATTTAGGCTATAATTAATAGGATGAAAATCTTTATTGGAACTAAATGACTTAATATTATATCTGAAGGATCATGTGACAATGACTGGAGCGTTGCCATAACTTGAATAAATTACAACTTGTTATTGTTACATACTATTAAATATACATATAGAAATATTGATGTATTGTTCATCATTTAAATGGAGTCTTGGCAAGGTTAAATAATTAACATTTTTAAATAGTATATTATTTATATATTACTTTTGTTATATTATTTATGTTATGATATTATAATAAAACATAAACGTTTTTTTAATTTATATAATTTTAAATATAGTTTTTATTAAAATAACATATTTATATGAAACAATAACTGTGCACAAAAAAAACATTAGTTTCAAAATTGTATGTTTTTTGATTAATTATTTCTCATTTTACTACAAATATATCCTTATGGCATTATAAATGAACTTAAATTAAAAGTATAATATTTAATATTATTTTTGGTATGTTAATTATGTTTTGATATTAAATGAAAATCTTAAATTTGAATTGTATAATCTTTATATAGTCTTAATTATATATTTAAATAGTAATTGTACAAATAATATTCGTTTTAGATTTTTTTAAAATTCATTATTTCTTATTTTACTACAAATATGCCATAATGGTAGACCATTTCAATGTTGTCATGTCATTGGCCCATGAACATTTCCTGCCTGTAATTAAACTATTTCATAACTGTAACGAGGCAATCCAATCATAATTTAATGTAAAAACAGTTACCATAACATTATTTTTCAATATGTGGCTCTTTTTGGATTCTCAGAAGCTACAGAAATTAAAAATGTAAAACAGGAAAGGCATTGGAACCATTGTTTTCATAAAAAATTGGCCTTGCATTGTACTGAAATATCTAAATCAAGATCATTGAAAACACTCAAGTCTCTCAAATTTGTTGTGACTGTGACTTTTTCCACTAAAAATTAGTTTCTTAACTGATCTAATGTTAAAACATTGCTACTGTGTTGTCTAAAACAAGTCTGATATATATATATATATATATATATATATATATATATATATATATATATATATATATATATATATATATATATATATATATATATATATATATATATATATATATATATATATATATATATATATATTCATTCCTGTATTTATGATCAAATAAATGAACTCTGGGCAAGGTTTTATATTTTATTTATTTTTAAAAGAGTATATTATTTAAATATTACTTTTGTTATATGAATTGTATAACAATATTATATTATAAATATAAATATTGTAATTTTTACATTTATATAATTTTTATTATAGTTTTATGAAATACATTTATATAAAAATATAAGTTATGTTTTTAAATCATTATTTCTCATTTTACTACAAATATACTATTATGATAGATTAAATTAAAATAGACTAATTGAATTAAATTTAATTTAATTTAGTTTCTAGTATAATATTTAGAAATTATTTTTTGTATGTTAATTGTATTCTGATATTATATTAAAATCTTACACTTGAATTGTATATTCTTTATATAGTTTAAAATATATATTTAAATAGTAATTATACAAAAATAATATTAGTTTTAAAATTTTCCCCCAATTCATTATTTTTGATTTTTCTCCAAATATGCCGTAATGGTTTACCAAATCTGCCTCACATGTTTCTAAAATATTTAAATCAAGATAATTACAAAAAACATTTGCTCTGACTGAATTTTTTTTCACTAAATATTAATTTCTTACTTGAACTAATTTTAAAATATTGATATTGTGTTGTCTAATATATATATTTATATATATATATATATATATATATATATATATATATATATATATATATATATATATATATATATATATATATATAGCTTTGACTTTTTTTTTTCTTTTTTAAATAATAAAATTTTTTAATTAATTTTTTTTAAAATAATTTAAATAAATTTATGACCTAATATTTCAGGGGGGCTAATAATTCTGACTTCAACTGAAATATGATGGCAAGTCAATTTCTCAAAGCACTTCTTACGTCGCTCTGAATAAGTGCATCTACTAAAATCCTAAGATGTAAAGTAATACATTTAGCCTACATTTCACAGCTTGCCAGTGTCCAATAAATAAGATGAATATGAACTGGGTGTATGCGAACAAATGTACAGAGCAAAACGGCACGTCTGACTTGGAAAAAGCTAGCAGAATTGATTGAATCTACCGCTGGTCAAAACACCCGCACCATGAGGTCTAAAGGAGCCCTTCACAGTTTCGCAGTAGAATAAGAACAGTTTCAGTCAAGTGCTCACCCATTGCATTAAATTCATGTCATGAAAACAGGGTCGCCATTGCCTGCTCGTTTATAGTACTTACTCTTTGCGCTTGTCTCGGTGTGAATTCATGAGCACGAGCACTCAAGCGAACACATTCGTTGTGTTTGTGTGTGTGTGTTTGTGTGTGAGTGTCAGGCCTGTGAGGCTGAGTGTGACAGAGTTGTCAAGTAACAGAAGAGAGGGTGGCAAAGCTGCTCTCAGCGACGCTAGAAGAGCAAAGAACAGCATGTCATTTCATCTTTTCATTTTTTCTCTCCTTCTTTCATTTCAGCCCTTGTTTTTCTCCACTCATGCGGCTGTTAGACAGCAGTAGTCAGAAGAGAGAGTCCACTGAAGGTTCTAGAAAGTGTACGTGTGTGGCGTGGGCTGACGCAGATGTGTACACTTATAAGAAAACAAATGAAATATTTGCTTGGAGTAGGCACACAACACATATTCTTGTTGCCATAATTGTTGAAGCTTTTATCAGGATATACAGTATTATCACGATATTGACATAAAGAACTCTTCGTGTTAATGTATTGCTTTATTGTGCATTAATGTTCAGAGTGACAATATTTTTCAAAATTTAACTGTATATAAAATAATGTACAGTTCAGAATATAAAGTCATGGTGCAGTGGAAAAATAATTAATATTGTGTATGACTCCCATGATCTTGGAGAACTGCATCCATACATCTCTGCAATGACTGCAATAATGTATTAATAAAGTCATCTGGAATGGCAAATAAACATTCTTGCAGGACTCCCAGAGTTCATCAAGATTCTTTGGAATCCTCCTCCTTCATCTTACCTTCAGGCATGCTCAATAATGTTCATGTCTGGTGACTGGGCTGGCCAATCCTGGAGCACCTTAGCCTTCTTTACTTTCAGGAATTTTGATGTGAAGGCTGAAGTGTGAGGAGCGCTATCCTGCTGAAGAATTTGCCCTCTCCTGTGGTTTGTTATGTAATGGGCACAACCTTCTTGATAGACGTACTTCATACCTCCATACTGGATGTAACCCCAAGCCATAATTTTCCTTCACCAAACTTGACTGATTTCTGTGTTAATCTTGGGTCCATGCACATTCCAATAGGTCTTTCTGCAGTAATTGTAATGATTGGGATGCAGTTCAAAAGATGATTCATCAGAAAAATCTATCTTCTGCCACTTTTCCAAATGGTCAACTAGAAGTCAAGTTATTATTTGTTGCTCTTACAACTGGGATCAACGACAAGACTTTTGTCAGGTAGTGTATACTGAATAAAAATGCAGCATTCCACAATTGATTTGTGTTGGGACAACATGAAGGAATTAGATTTATTAGTTTTAACAAGTTTAAGTTGATTGGACATAAAACTAATATTTTCCTAAAATAAAGTTGTTTAAAAAAAGATGTCTGTTGTTTCAGCTGATTTTAAATAAGTAGTTTGAACAAACAGCAAACCAAACTTTTTGAGTGTTGCACAAAACTGCCAATCAGACAACATCTTTGTCAAAAAGTAAACAGTGCTAGAATTTACTTTGTTATATGCATTCCTTCATTTTCCGTCTGCTTAGTCCCTTATTTATCAGGGGTCACCAAAGCGGAATGAACCACCAGCTATTCCAGCAAATGTTTTACAAGCGCATGCCCTTCCAGCCGCAACCCAGTACTGGGAAACACTCACACACTAATTCACATTCACACTTAGACACAACAAACAATTTAGTTTACTCAATTCACATTCAGTATAAGGCGTTCCAATGGTGCAGTGGGTAGCACGATCGTCTCACAGCAAAAAGGTTGCTGGTTCGAGCCTAGGCTGGGTCAGTTCAGTTTCTGTGTGGAGTTTGCATGGTCTCCCCATGCTTGCGTGGGTTTCCTCCGGGTGCTCCAGTTTCCCCCAAAGTCCAACGACGTACTATAGGTGAATTGGGTAAGCTAAATTGTCTTTAGTGTATGTGTGAATGAGAGTATGGGTGTTTCCCAGTAATGGGTTGCAGTTAAAAGGGCATCCGCTGTATAGAACTTATGCTGGATAAGTTGGCGGTTCATTCCACTGTGGCGACCCCTGATTAATAAAAGGACTAAGCTGAAAAGAAATTAAGGAATGAATTCACCTATACAGCATATCTTTTGGGCTGTGGGGGAAATCGGAGCACCTGGAGGAAACACGCCAACATGGGAAGAACTCCATACATGCAAACTCCTCAGAGAAATGCCAACTGACCCAGTCTGGACTCAAATCAAACTCAAACCTTCTTGTTGTGAGGCGACAGTGCTAACCAGTGCGACAGTGCTAATAATAATATTATATTTTGTCTTTTATTAATACTATAAAGCAGGCCAAATAATACTAAAATAGTGTTAACTATAGGCCAGACTGACATGAACATGTTTGAAAATGTATATTCTATCAAGTCTTCAAGCATTTGCTGCTGTGATGAAAACAACTCGAATATATACTTAAGCCATTCTATAAGTTTCAATAATAATGAATCATTCACAGTCTAGCCTGGAGTTGCTCGCTAATCACCATTCTTGACACTACTGCCATCTTCACCATCTACAAACATCCTCAAATGAGCTTCGGAGATCATCTTCAATGTATTAAGAAAAAACGAATCTAGCCTCTGGTATTGTTTGTGCTCTTTTTCGCCTCTTTCTCAAGACATAATGACCCCTCCTTGTGACCAGGAGGGGAACATAGCATCTCCGTTTGGTTCATTGTCTTGTTTTGTTTGTATTCTAATGAGCTACTGTATCTTAACACAGACGAAGACGCGACATAGACAAAAAACAAAAGCTGGAAAAGGGAAATGTAGGGCAGGCCTCAGTCGGGCCGTGTCTGACCCTGCACTCGCCTCAAGCAAGAGTTACACAGTCCAATCAACCCTTTGGCCTTACGCATACATTAGCATTTTAATGAGGCCCGTCTGTCCTTCCCTCCTTCAAGGAAATGACTAACCTCCACGCGCTTTCATTAAGATTAAACTCGGCGCTTGACTTTCTGTGCGTTCAAGATGCAGTTTGGAAATCCGTTATTTAGTAGACAATACACAAATGATTTGCAATGCTAATATATGTACTACTTGTTTTAGCATGAAGTCTTATTTTCTTGTAACGGTATCACAATATTATGTTCAACTTATTGAATGAAATTACTTGAAAACATTTAATGGTTAGACTCCAAGTGTATAAAAACAGATTTATTTATTATTTTTTTAAAAATATATAAAACTAAATTGAAAATTTCAAGCAAATAAAAATTACATAATTAAGACGGTAATTAATAATTATACAAAACAACATTAATAATACATAATAATAATAATAATAATAATAATAATAATAATAATAATAATAATAACAATACTAATAATAATAATAATAATAATAATAATAATAATAATAGTACAAAATAAAAATAATATTAATAATAATACAAAATAATGATTCAAAATAATAATAATAATAATAATAATAATAATAATAATAATAATAATAATAATAATAATAATACAAAATGGCAATACAAAATTAATAATATTAATAATAATAATAATAACAATAATAATAATAATAATAATAATAATAATAATAATAATAATAATAATAATAATAATAATAATAATAATAATAATAATTTGTATTGTTATTCTTGTTTTATTATATAAATAAAACTGATTTGAGAAAATATTCATTATTATCACAACTGTTAAAGCTGTGATGATTCGTTTAGTCTAATCACCATTCTTCTCACGTCGCCATCTTCATCTTCTACAAACATCATCAAGTGGACTTGGGATATCATCTTCAATATATTATTGCAAGAAGAAAGAAGCAAGAGGGTCGCTGGTTCGAGTCCCGGCTGGGTCAGCTGGCATTTCTGTGTGGAGTTTGCATGATCTCCCCGTGGTTTCCCCCACACTCCAAAGACATGTGGTTTAAGTGAATTGAATAAACTAAATTGGCCATAGTGTATTTGTGTGAATGAGTGTGTATAGATGTCTCCCAGTACTGGGTTGCAGCTGGAAGGGCATCCCCTGTGTAAAACATTCGTTGGATAAGTTGGCGGTTCATTCCGCTGTGGCGACCCCTGATGCATAAAGGGACTAATTCAAAGTAAAATGAATGAATGAAAAAAACAAAACAAATATAGACTCTGGTATTGTTTGTGCTTTTTTGCTTGTTTGTTTTGTCTGGAAACTATTGCATTTTTCAGCATTGTTTAATTCAAAAGACTGACGTGTTAAACTTTTGCAAAACTCTTCACTGTTTTGACCATTTCAAAGTTTTTATATTTATTTTTAATTAGTAAAATGTAATTGGGTCAAAGATAAGACATTCCATTTTGGTGTCTGCATCAAATTAAAATTTTAAAAGTGATTTTCTATACACAGAGAGCATACTTAATGAAAGTAAAGTGTCTGCTTTAATGTTTTAAATAACCTTTTTGAAAATGTCACAATATGGTTTAAATGATGTTCCATCTTTATTCAGTATGACAGATATATATGCAATAAACTTTTCCTATTATATTATATGACATTACATTACATTATATTCATTCATTCATTTTCTTTTCAGCTTAGTCGCTTTATTAATCAGGGGCGCCACAGTGGAATGAACTGCCAACTTATCCAGCATATGTTTTACGCAGCTGCAACCCATCACTGAGAAACATCCATACACACTCATTCACATACACACACACACTGCAGACAATTTTGTTTACCCAATTCACATATAGTGCAAACCCACAGGAAAACACAGGGAAAACATGCAAACTCCACACAGAAATGCTGACTGGCTAAATTTTCCGTTGTGTATGTGTGTGAATGAGTGTGAAAGGTGTTTCTCAGTGATGGGATGCAGCTAGAAGGGCATCCGCTGCTTAAATCATATGCTGGATAAGTTGGAGGTTCATTCCCCTGTGGCGACCCACGATTAATAAATATAATAATTATATTATATTATATTATATTATATTATATTATATTATATTATATTATATTATATTATATTATATTATATTATATTATAGATTACTCAAACGAGTCGACGTAGAGGCGCAGTAGTTAGTGCTGTCACCTCACTGCATGAAGGTTGCTGGTTCGAGCCTCGGCTGGGCCAGTTGGCATTTCTATGTGGAGTTTGCATATTCTCACTGCATTCCCGTGGGTTTCCTCCAGGTGCTCTGGTTTCTCTCACAGTCCAAAGACGTGGTGTAGTGTTTGAGTGTGAATGAGTGTGTGTGGATGTTTCCCAGAGAGGTTGCAGCTAGAAGGGAAGTTGGTGGTTCATTCCGCTGTGACGATCCTGGATTATTAAAGAGACTAAGCCGAAAAGAAAATTAACGAATGAATAAATGTTAGTGAAATGAACAAATCATAGTGGTTTGAAGGACAGTGGCGAAGTATAAATATTTAAAATGTAAATAAATTCAGACAGCACTATGATCTATAAATATAATATGATAATTGCTCTAAATTTTTGTTACAAGATGTTTTTTGGTTACTAAACTAGTGAATGACATTATGGGTATATTCAATAAAAATGGCATAAATGTAGAATAGTCATTACGTTTTACAAACAAACAAATACTTAAATAAATAAATATATATATAAAATCATGATAATAAAAATAATAAATAAAATAAACAAATAAATACAACAAATAAAATAAATAAATAAAATGATTTATATAAAAAAAAACATTGTTATTAAAATGTTTATTTACAAAAATAAATGTGTTTTTATTACATATCATTTAATTACAAAGAAAATAAAAAACAAATAAATAAATAAACAAACAAACAAACAAACTAACAGGAAACATTCTAATATATTAAGAAATAAAAGCTGTGTTGACTTTTACTGTTTTGATGCTTAAAATCCTCATTCCGTCCCCCGAACACATACAACCCCTATATATGTCCTGATGGCATGTCGAAATGTTTTATATGCTGCATATGGCAGATTTACAAGGCATCTAAAACTTCATAAACCCTTCAGGAAAAGTCTCTCAACAGTTGCTTGTAATTTTACACGACATTCCGCAAGGACAGCGGCCAGTCTTTGTCTATTCCTAATATATTCACCATGTCTGCACAGAGCAGGAATGCTGTAAATCAACAAGAGCCTTCCCTAAAGCATAATAGCACTCAGCTAAGACATTTACAAATTTGCCTGACTATAAGCATTATAAACACACACTAAAACAACAAGCATGCTAATGGGGACACTACTTTGAGAGCTGTAGGATAAGTGACATAGAGTACACACTACTGGACAAAAGTTTTATGGTAAATTGTTTTTATAAGAAGACTATCCTGCTTAAAGCTGTTTATTTAATAAAAAAATGCAGTAAAAAAAATAATTATTCAGGTACGTTATTAAAATGTAAAATAATAATTTAGTTTACTGTTTAATAACTATTCTTATAATTATAAATAATGTCTAAAAATATATATTTATTTTTTTTTTCAGCTTCATATTTTTGTGGAAACTGATACATTGGACTTTTTAGGATTATTTGATGAAAAAAAAAATCACCATTCATCTATTTTCTTTTTGGCTTAGTTCCCTTATTAATTCGGGGTCGCCACAGCAGAATGAACCGCCAACTTATCTGGCATATGTTTTGCGCAGCGGATGCCCTTCCAGCTGCAACCCATCTCTGGGAAATATACACACTCATTTACACTTTTACACTACGGACAATTTAGCCTACCCAATTCACCTAAATGACTAAATGTAAATGTAAATGTAAATGTAGACTGTGGGGGAAACTGGAGCACCCGGAGGAAACCCACACAAACGCAGGGAAAAAATGCAAACTCCACACAGAAACGGCAGGTGACCCAGCCGAGGCTCGAACCAGAAACCTTCTTGCTGTGAAGTGACAGCACTACCTACTGCGCCATGAAAAAATCTTAGAAGTTTTAAATTACAGAAATCATGTAAATGTATAATAATAATAATAATAATAATAATAATAATAATAATAATATATTAATAATAATGTCCCTACGTTCACTCTTGCAAAACAATTGTGTCTTTGATGAATAAAACTAAATACATTTTAGTCCCTTTAATTCTGTACAACAGTTTCCACAAAAATATGTAGAATGGGATGCCGCCCAAAACATTTTCAATACTATAACAATTTGAGAATGACTGAATATGAGAAATATGAGAATGAAAATACTAGAATGATTTCTGAAAGATAATGCGATACTGAAGTCTAAATAAATGATACCTAAAATACAGCTTTTAAACTCCAGGAATAAATTCAATTTAAACTACATTTCACATGACAACAGCTATTGTAAGTGGGAACATTTCATAATTTTAAATTATATTTAAAATTGGGTTATTAACAATTTTCATTTTTTATAATATTTCTTCATATTTAAATGATTATTTTTATCATCATAAGTCACTTTGGACAAACGTCTTCACTAAATGACTAAGTGTAAAAATGCAATTGTATATTTGTGGTTTGGCACAATAGTTCAGTGGTTAGCACTGTCGCCTCACAGCAAGAAGGTTATTGGTTTAAGTCCAAGCTGGGACAGTCCAAAGAAATGCACTATAGATCAATTGAATAAAATAAATTAGCCTTAGTTTATTAGGGTGTGTGAATGAGAGCGTAAGGGTGTTTCTTAGTACTGGGTTGTGGCTGGAAGGGCATCAACTGTGTTAATCATATGCCAGAAACAGTGTTAATTTTGACATTATTAGTTATGTTTTAGTCTTCTAAATCTTTTTAGTTTTAGTCGACTAAATTTCATAAGATTTTAGTCAACTAAATCAACTCTAGATTTAGCTAACCTTAATATATTTAGTTTACTTTAATGTAATTTATTAAAATATAGAGTATAGCTTTTCCAATGAATACGAAAAAATAGATATGCATTGTAAAAGCAGTAACCATCTGAAAATGCAAGATTATTTTATGCAATTATTTAACAAACCCTTTATTTTAACGTGGTAAACTACACATTTTTTAATCAGTCTGTTGAACAGTTACAGGCCAATAAATCTTTGAACGGGCTTAAAATAGTTTAGGTTCACTTTGTAATGTCAGTCTGTAGCAAGCTTTACTGTTGTATTTGCAGTTACAGCATGGTGCTCAGCTGTATAGCACTGGTTAAATAAGAAGAGTCATGACACATAACTGGTAAATGATAATGTGTTATCTTGTAAAATGGGCACTCAGATTGATAAGATATTTTCCACAAAAAAAAAAAAAAGTCCCTAAATCACATTCTCTTCTCGCTTTTTATTAGTCAACGAACATGTCAATATATTTCTATTATAGTTGTCACACCTTAATTTTTATTTAGTTTTTGTCTAGTTTCGACGGTAGAAACTTGTTCAACATGAAAATTATGAAACAAAATGAACACTGACCAGAATAGTTGATGATTCATTCCACTGTGGCGACCCCTGATAAATAAGAGACTAAGCTGAAGGGAAATAAATGAATTAATAAATTAATGTATATTTCTGCTCAAATAAGTGCAGACTTTTGGCTGGTAGTGTAATGTAAATAAACCTAATAATAGCACAGTAAAAACGAAAAGTAAAGTAAATATGAACTTCATGAGGCCCATACTTCTGAAAGATTGATTAGTGTGTCGTGCGAGGCAAGTTTCCAACTTCAGTGATCCAGCCAAAGTCAACAAAGAGCAGGACTGATTCTGACCCACTGGTTTACCTCACATGATCTGTACACTGGATCACAAACTCTCATACCTGAGCTGGATTTGAGCACTCAGCTGGCCAAATACAACACATTCTGCTCCAGACTGACCTCAAAACCCCAAAGCCACAAGCGTACAGTGAGCTCACCTCCCAAAACACATCTACTGCTCTCAAAGCCAAGAACAACACAATTAAACCTTATACACACACTCAGCGGTGGTAACACACGTTTACCTCAACCAAAAGATTAAAACTAACATTTAACCAAACCTGCTAATGGTCAGTGACTTGATAAACACCATCAGGCATGGAACTATATGTCCATAAAATCATGAAAAAAAAGTAAGAAAAGAAAAAGAGAAATAAACTGGAAATTAGATAAAATAATATTCACTGTAAAATATTTCATACCTTATATTTCACAATTTTAGTCTATATAGCAAAAACATAACAACAATATTATGTTGTATAACATTATAACAATGTAAAAACAGTATTATTATTATTATTATTATTATTATTATTATTATTATTATTATTATTATTATTACTAAAACTATGCTCATCATCATAATTATCATCATTATTATTAATTATTTATGTTGTTATAATAATAATAATAATAATAATTATTATTATTATTATTATTATTATTATTATTATTATTATTATTATTATTGATGATGATGATGATGATGATGATGATGATGATGGATGATGATGATGATGATAATGATGATCTGAATAATAATAATAATAATAATAATAATAATAATTATTATTATTATTATTATTATTATTATTATTAATATTATTATTATTGTTATTACAACTATTTTTATCATCATCATCATCATCATCATCATCATTAGTATTATTATTTATTATATATTTTATTATATTATTATTATTACTTTCATCATCATCATCATCATCATCATCATTAATACTAATAAAAAATAATAAAGAAAATAACAACAACAATAATATAATAAATATAATAAAATAGCTATTTTAATACTACTACTACTAAAACTTCAATTATTATTATTATTATTATTATTATTATTATTATTATTATTATTATTATTATTATTATATTAAAAGGCTAGATTAAAAGCAGTTTTTAAATTTTTAAACACCATTTTAGGGTCAATATTATTAGCCTTTTAAGCTATTTTTTTCGTCTAATTTTTAGTCTACAAAACAAACCATTGTTATACAATAACTTGGCTAATTACCCCAATCTGCCTAGTTAATTAACCTAGTTATGCCTTTAAATGTCACTGTAAGCTGTATTAAAGTGTCCCTAAAAATATCTAGTAAAATTTTATGTGCTGTCATTGTGACAAAGATAAAATAAATCAGAAATGATTTTTTAGAAATAAGTTATTAAAACTATTATGATTAGAAATGTGTTGAAAAAAAACTTCTTTCAGTTGAACAGAAATTGGGGAAAAATTAAATAGGGGTCTAAAAATTCAAGGGGGGTAATAACACACTTTTTCATCTTGCTAACACTTTAACTGACGCTTGTAGGTTAGTGGGTCGACACACTTTCTTATCTAGACTTTCTACTGTCATATCATTTAAAGATTAAAAAAAATTGAGAACATAACAAAAAATTAATTAAGGATTATATATATTTTTTTTTTTCAACTTCAGGCATTCCAATGTTCAGTTGGCACAAAGTTTTGTTACAGAGTAGTTCACCTCTCCAGGAAACTAATAATCTTATGTTAACCCAACTAAATGTTTTTTTTTTTTTTTTTTAATTACTGACAAAAAAATAGGTCAGTGCTGCTAATGTTTTCAAATGTTAAGTGAACTAGAAAAAGCGAAAGAAAATAATGATTATTTTTAATTTCCATTCATTTTACAGTGCACATTTTAATGGCATAATGACTAACTCTAACTTTTTGTAGTTGGTCAAAATGATGTAACTACCTACATAAATTCTCTCCATAGCACAGAAAAAAACTCAAACTTAATCTAATATATGTGAAATATATCACATTTATAGCACTGGATTCCATATTTTTCCTCTAAGCAAAGAGTGAAGCTTACATTAGTCCTGTAGACTGGTACAGTCTATTACAGTACAGTAATACACTTATATTTGCTAATACACCAGTGTCATCATATTTTCCAATATTTTTCAGCAAGAACTCAAGACATTTCTGTTGAAAATCTCCCAAGGCCAAATTACCTGAGTTACAACATCCACATTTACTTCATACTGCTGGTGAACATCTCAAATTTACTTCTCTCAAGTAACTACTGGAAAAACATATAAGACAAAGTTGATCATTTGTATATATCATAATATCGGTCTTCATTTATAGACAGTTATAAAATGTTCTTTAGCACGGCCTTGTTTGCTAGTATTTTTTTGCTGTAGCCCTAGGAAATGGGGCCAACAAAACTAGTGAAGTTTATCTTCTGGGAGCTGGTGATTCCCGCATTCTCTGCTTGCCTGGAGCTTTTGTTCGATTTCTTAATTTCCTTAATGTAAGGAACGCTGATGCAATTACAAGAAAGTGTCTTCTTTTTTTTAAATCGTCCCATGTGTGCGATTTCTGACCAATGAGCGAGCACGACAAGGGCAAGAGAGGGATGATGGGACATTAGCCTGCGGTAGTCAGGCAGAAAGCCCCTTGAAACGGTTTAAAACAGTCCACTATCATTCACCGACTGAAAGATTTCAAAAAGCTGGTGACTTTTTCATTACATGGCCCCTTACAACCCCACAAAGCACATTTAAATATGTGACATTCAAATTCTCATTTTGCTTGGCTCTCTCCTTCTTCCTTTCTTTTTTTTTCGGAGCGCATGATAAAATTCTGTTTGTTTATTTTGTTCTGTTGAGGAATTGCCTATGTTCAAAGACTCTAGGCGTGTTTAATCAGCCCACACACTTCTTGGATTAAGATATACATAATTATTCTGATCATACATATGCATGAGGCAGTGCTGTTGCGTTCGAACTGGGGGTCTGGATGCATGGTGTCTATAATGTCACTGTGGTTCGTTAACAATAGGGAAGAGAGGGAGAGAAAAAGTGAGCAAAATAAGTAGGCAATAAAGAATTGGAGGAAGAGGGATATAGAGAGTGATGTGTGACCCTTGCCCGAGGCATTGCTTCCTTTACAGTAATCCAACAGGCGGATAATTAGAGAGAAAAACTCGTTAAAAGGGCTGAGAGAACACACACATACGGACACACACTTGTTCATCCTCAACCAGCCCAACCAGCTGTCTGTTTCTGTGTCTTCCAACACTGGAGGGCAAGCCATATGGGACAAAGAGAGTCATCCATGTTTATTAAAGCAATACCACACTGGCAAAATCATCTCTGCATGGTGTAACTGAAAAGTGCGTAAATATTAGGGGAAAACAGTCAATGAAGAGCATCATCAGTGCAAATACTTACAGGAATTCAGAGAATAGTTTTTTTTTTTTTTTTTTTCCTATGATAATTTTTCCTGATTTTAGTGCATCTAGCAATGAAGCTTGTGTTCTTCTGGGCGAGTTGTGTTCAAAATTATTTAAAGGTCTGAAAGTGTCTGAAAATTAAAGTCATTCAAAATTTCTCTGAAAAAAATGACAAGTAATTGTATGATGATGAAAATGTTATACAATTTGTCAATTTGTTATACAAGTAGTGGTAGATTCCAGCATGCCAGGAATTCAGCATCTAGCACTGCTAGATTGTATACATGTTTGGTCTCATGTGATAATAAAGTGTCCTTCAAATGCACAAACAAACAGAGTTTCTTGACTATGACACCAGCATGAGTTGTATACCAGGCACCTAGCAATATTGCAACCCAGGCTCATTGTAGATACGTACCTAGGTCTACATTTCTGGGGACAGCGGAATATGTAAACAGAGGTACGTCAGCTCAGTTTTTGTTTTTGCAAAACCGCCAGAGGCCCCTGTGTATGCTTTTTGAAGTTCTCAAATTTATCTTGCGTATCGTCTTCTTGCGTAAATTCACCAGAGGGTGTGATATGTTTCAATCAACCAGGCCAGCTTGCTGTTGACTGACTGACTGACCCATCCACCCCCTTTCCTAAACCCAACCGATAGTGTTTTCAAAAGTAATCTAGAAAAAGAAAACCTAATGCAGCCAATTGATTTTACTACATTTTCAGCCTGTTATATATTTATATATTTTATAGTGTTCGTTTTAAAGACGAAATGCAGACAGACGTACCTCTGGCTACATAATTTGCGCTCTCCAGAAATGTAGACAGGGTTATGCATCCACAGTGAGCCTGTGTTGCAATCTTGGCCTAGAAAATATAATAAAAAATATTACATAATGTAACTACAGAAGACTTAGAAGCTTTAAATAGATTTTTTTATTTTTTTTCAACAAAATCCTAATGGTCAAACCCCATTCAATTCATTATGCTAAGCTAAGCTAAAAGTGACCCCACCAGAACAAGAAATCGAATGTTTTAACAAAATAGATTGAGTTAACAATTTAAGAAGATTTGAAAAATGAGCTTTTTCAAAAATAAAAATAAAAATGTTCTATTATATGTCTCTAAACTACTTTTTAGATTTATTTTTTTCCTGTTGAACACAAAAATAAGATTTTCCCACAAAATTTTTCCCACATATTTTCATGCTCTGTTTTCTCCAATATCAGTTTCAGCAAAAGATAGAACAGAAGATCTAACAGCTTTGGAACAAATAGAGTTTTAATAAATGAAAAATTTTGCATTCAGAGCTTTCACATTTTACTTTAAGAACTTCACAGTAAGTACTGCTATTCAGAAAGAAATTATGTAATTACAGACACAACTAAACACTCTGATGCACCAGTCAACTGACCATAAATCAGAACCGGATGTTTATTCTAAAACATGAAACACATTTTGGCCGATATCTGCTCTCTACCTGCACATATAAGGTATTGTTTTGCTAAAAATGCAAAGTCTATAAACAAGACATTATCAGAGGCCAGAAGCACTAAAGATGGAGAACAGCTGCACCAGCAGACATAATACTGTACCAGGCCATGCAAGCTCAATGTTAATGATGCACAATATATTGGAGGAAAACCCTAAAAATGTACTTAGTGGTGAGGTTTTGGATGTCTCTGATGTAAAGAACCCTCTTTTTCCATTCAGACTAACCATCAGAAAAGTTTAGATATAAATCTACTGCACGGTGTCACCATATGGCAACATGATGCTTATGTTCCTTTCCCTGCCACTGTTTCTTAAAGACCAACATTTTTTTTTTTTTTTGGAAAGAGAAGACCTTAGAATAGCCAATGATGTGCTTTGGTTAAGTCACATGACATGCTGTGTTTTTCTGTAGCCCAATTTCTTACAGACTAGCGTTTATTGTGAGTAGTTGCTAAATGGAAATGTAAACATCAATAAAAACAAAGGATCAACTCAAGTCAGATCCACAAAAAAATCTGAAACATCACCTCCAGTAAGTTATGATGACAAATTCACAACAATTATTATTATTTTTTTAATCAAGTTAGTTTTTTGTATGTATGTGTTGCCAAATGCTACACTGTGCAATAGTGGAACGTGCAATATTGCAATGGGTTAGCTAGCTAGCAAGGTCAGCTGTGAACTTTGAATATACTTATTAACTGGATAATAATCTGGATGTACTAGACTGGTATTTATTTATTAGAATATTTACTTTAGTAAATATGTATATCTACTGTATGTTGTATACATGATAATACAATATTAGAATTGTTTTTAATAATATTCAGCAAAAAAGAATGGAATAAATGAAAGCTGTAGGAATATCAGTTGTCGTAAAGTATGTATAAGGTGTCATTTATAAGTTCTGTGTTAAAGCTTATAATAATGCAACACCAATTAAATCATTTCTAACAACAAATTTATTTGTTATAAGAACATTTTTTACATTTAATTTTCTTAGTGTAAATTGTTAGACATTGTTGCCATATAAAAACACTTCATAAATTACCTAAAATTTTTTTTTTTTACAGCACTTGAAGTTAGGCCATTTTAAGAAAAGAAAAACAGTCAAGTATTTTATTAATAGAGATTTATCATAATGCGTGCGGTAGATGGTTAATCTATTATAAGTGAAACACTGTGTAAAGAGTAAAAAACACAGGCCATTACAGATGTGGCCACTGAGAACGCATGAGTAAATGAACATGACCACACATAATGCTGCAGTGTAGTGCGGTACCACACAAAATGGTCTAACACAAGAAAGACATGACCAGCAGCGGCCTCTGATGGATTCACGCAAGAACAAGAGGTGCGAATGGTGATCGCAAGATTGAGATCTCAAAAAACGTACACAGCAGCCGGATTCGCGAAAACAAAAACTATAAAAAAATAAAAAATAAAAAAAAACACATAGCTCCTGGAACATATTTGGAGCTCTTCAGAAATGTACCTGTATTTACCGGTATGTTTTCAGTTTGAGCCGGGATTGGACAAATCGATATTGCCGCATCTCTAGTGTTTGCAGCGCATAAGCAAAATGATACAAAGAGATTTTATTATTTTTTATATGCTTTTATGGCCTTGTAAAGATAACACTGGTCTGAATAAATAAAGCTTGGACAAAATTTGAAACTTTTCACCATGTCATAAAACTTCTTGATAACCTTCGGTGTGTTTCTGAGGCACATATGTTCGGCTGAATTGCACATATATCTGATTTTAACAAGAGTCTAACACACAGCGCAAGCAATGGCAGGAAATGACACATCATTAACCGAGTGCCTGAGCCTTGGGTTGTAAGAAAAAGTGAAGGAGAGAGAGAGAAATTTAAGAGTCTGAAATGGAGAGAGGAGGCCCTCACTGGTTAGAATGGCCCGGCTGGAGATCCAATAAAAACATGGCAGCCATAGCTAATGTGATTCCTTCAGCGTGAGTCAGTGGTGTATAAATATCCAGGAAGGGACCTTCTCTTTCTCGCACACATACAGTTTTTCTGTCTTTCCCTCTCAGTCTTTCGGGTCTTGCAGATTCACCAGATTCACAAATCACTAAAAGGGCCTGCGTTCAAGTTTTATGGATATTTATTTGACGCTTTCATTTCCTCAGCTTTGCCGTGGATGAAATGGAAGCGAGTGTGTAATGTACACTGGGCGAATTCCTCACCGGCTTTATTGAGCCCAAATAAATTGTGTGAGTGCATTTCCCAAAGCACTACATTTCCAAAGGGACTCCCCAGAGGCTATGCAGAGTTGTTGATAGCCTGCAGATCACTGGCTGTTAACGCTCCTTTCTCTCCCTCGCTCACAGGCGTGCACACCATGTAGGATAGAACAAACTACTAGCGAGGGCATTAGAATGGAAATACTTTAGATAAAAATTATTTATTTTTCTTCTGCAATGCACAATTAAGAAACAGTTTAAAGGGATTGTTTCTGGTATTTTCCATGCACATCCAATTTCAAGTAAAAAAAAAATCCCAAGTTTACCTCTAATCTTATGAAGTCATAGATTAATATCATATTTATAAGGCAGTATTTATTATATATGTGCTAATCAAGAAGTGGTGACGCGGTGGCGCTGTAGGTAGTGCTGTTGCCTTACAGCAAGAAGGTGACTTATTCGAGCCTTGGCTGGGTCAGTTGGCGTTTCTGTGTGGAGTTTGCATGTTTTCCCTGGGTTTCCTCTGGGTGCTCGACCTTGCTGACAAACTTGCACAATTATACACCCAACAATCGATATATATATATATATATATATATATATATATATATATATATATATATATATATATATATATATACATACATACATACATACATTATAAGTGGGCATAGATACATTTTTTTTTTATCTCGATTAATCTAATCGAAGGCATTCAGAATATGTGTGCTACCCAAGTCTTTGAAGAACGGGTTTGTCAAGCCAGGTGGCGCATTAGACCAGGGGCTCATCTCCTGTTTCCAAAATGCATCACAAACTGTTCGAGAAATTGTTCTACTATGATAATTGGTGATGAAAATAAATGGTGTTCAATAAGATGTACTTGTGTTTACTAACTGTTTATTCAGTTAAACATGAAGTTTCAACAGTTGGCCTACATTAGCTTGAAACAGCGATTTTTGATTACCTTAATCCAATGGAATTAAGACATGGAGTATGCATATATTAGTGGCATTATTGAAGTAAACACTGCAATCAAACTATTACTGTCATGTAGGACTTTTCGCCATATTTTCTGACAAGATCCACACATGTGGCTGTCATTTTAGGAAACTGGATACACACACACATCGCAAAATGCTGAAGTTTTTACTTCCATTTGTTGTGCGTTATTAAATTCCATAACACTCTCACCACCCCTTACTCCTTATTTGCGTCTAATACCCCAGTTAGTCACGGCGGCATGAATGAAATGTTCATGAGTTAAAGTGAAACTGCCGAACTGCAGATAAAGTTGTCATCCTGCTGATTTGTTTCAGAAGGGCACTTTTTTTTTCAGACGGCTCACCAGTCAGGTATACAACTGAGCTAAAATATCAGGGTGAAAGTCTCCATAGCTTGCGTAGAATAGACCCAGCTCCCAACCCAACTTCGAGAATAGATTAACGCCAATATTTATTTTTTTATCGCGCAATGAGTCGCGTGCGATAGATAGAAGATAAATACCAAATAGGCAGCACGGTGGCACGGTGCGTAACACAATTGCCTCACAACAAGAGGGTCGCTGGTTCAAGCTCCGGCTGGGTCAGTTGACATTTCTGTGTGGAGGTTGCATGTTCTCCACGTGTTTGCGTGGGTTTCCTCTGGGTGCTCTGGTTTCACAATTAAGCTAAATTGGCCGTAGTGTATCTGTGTGAATGCAGGAGTAAATTGGTGTTTCCTAGTGTTGGGTTGTAGCTGGAAGGGCATCCGCTGCATAAAAAAAAATGCTGGATAAGTTGGCGGTTCATTCTGCTGTGGCGACCCTTGATGAATAAAGGGACTAAGCCAAAAAGAAAATAAAAGATTGATGAATAAATACCACATTTTTATTTGAAAGTGTTCTTGAAGTATACTAGATTCATATCATGCATGTTTTACGAATTCATTTTCATATTTTTATGGTGCTTTTGTGTCCATGTTTGAGGTCTAAAATCCCCAGCTCTATTCATCGTAACTGCATGAAAAAAAAAAGAAAAAAAGAAAAACAGCAACTAGCGCAGTTTTTCAAAAACATCTCCTTTTATGTTCCATAGAAGAAAGTAAGTCTTATGGGTTTGGAAACAACATGAGGGGGAGTAAATGATGACAGAATTCTCATTTTTGGATGATCTATTCCTTTAACAGCCCTCTCTTTCTGTCTCTCTCTCTTTCTCTCTCACCCCAGAGCACTCAAACCGTGCATCCAAGCACACAAACCACGAGTAAGGGTGTTTGTTAAAGATGCAGCAACACGATCGTGCTTTGTTTTCAAATGGTCCTCTCTCTTCTGCTGTTGCAGCAAGTCGTTCTACAGTTTCCTCATGCCAAGCCATTATTTCTACTCTCCCTTGTGTTTTACTGACCTTCAGACCGACTCACCAAAGTTTCCCCCCCCTCTCTGATCAGACAGCTGCCAGCACTCACAGAATAGACTACCCTCATGCCTATAGCCCCGCGTTTGTTAGGCACCCGTGCTTTTAACCTTGTTTTGCCGGAGTCTTTTTTACATCCTTTTTGCAGAAAGTGCAAATGACTGTGCTGCCTCAAACTTTCTTGGCCAGGCATTTCTTTGGCTGTGTTCTGGCCCTCCATTTTTTAATTTTTTTTGGACGGATGGATTGAATTTAGTCCAGAGGCCAGTTGAAGGATCTTCAAGTCTTTCTTATTCAACACAGAGTTCCCCACGACCCCAAATACACACACACATACATAAGCACACTCCTTCATCTCCATCCCCGCTTCAAACAAAGAGCTGCCTCATCACATTCGGTTGCTTTGAAACCACACACACACACTTCCAGCTAACACACACACACACACACACACACACACACACACACACACACACACACACACACACACACACACACACACACACACACACACACACACACACACACACACACAAATGCATTGCATTGGTTTGCCTCCAAAGAAAGATGGAAACATGGAAAGCAAGAGGTGGGGCAATGGAGGAAAGCCAGAGGTTAAAAGAGAACGTGTTTTTCTTTTAAGTCATGCTTTTCAGAAAACTTGGAGCGGCATTCTTTATATTTTTTCCTTCTGTTTTTCTTTTCCTCTCACCAATCCGCCCATTCTGGCGTTGGTTCTATTTATTCTGGATCTGGCTTGATCTCTGTGTCTTTGTTAGTTTAAAATGTGGCCATTGTTGTTCCTTTTTACATTTTTTTTTTCAAATTATTCTATAGGAAACACAATAAAATGTAGTTGTTTTTATAAAACAGTTCATTTAAAAGAAGTACATTAATTTAATTTACATTTATTTTAGACAACACTGACAAACAACTTAAGTAGCTCCAATCAATTAATGCTTTCCTACTATAAACAAAAATGTAAAGTGATAATCACATAATAATAATAATAATAATAATAATAATAATAATAATAATAATAATAATAATAATAATAATCATCATCATCATCATAATACCGTACATTTATAAAGCACTTTTCTAGACACATTCTTTACACATTGGGGTAAATCTCCTCATCCACCACCAGTGTGCAGCATCAGTGAGGCAACGGCAGCCATATTGCGCCAGACCACACACCAGCTAATTGGTGGAGAGGAGACAGAATGATAAAGCCAATTATGATATGGTGATGGTTAGAAGGCCAGGACGGCAGGGTGCTTTTTTGAAGCTTTTTTTTAACCAGTCTTATCCGAAAGATGACATCAATACATGAGGCTTTAGACCCTGCTGGTCTCACTAACACCACTTCTGGCAGCAACCTACCTTTCCCATGTGGTCTCCCATCCAGGTACTGACCAAGCACAGCCCTGCTTAGCTTTAGTGGGCGACCATGTGAAAGCTGCAGAGAGCTAGCTGCTGGCTTATAAACGCAACATGGTAAGAATGTACCCGTTCGTTGGCACTAGAAGTTGGGATTTTAAAAGTAAGAGATGTTTTATATGAATTCAAAGAAGGGTTTTTACCAGAGCATTATATAGCTGACACAATAGAGGAAGCAAAAGAAGAGTACAATATTTGTGAAAGTGAAAATAAATTGGATTTAATCAAACAGCAATTCCAAGAGAATGGAACCAAAGAATAGCGAACAGCGGATAGGGGAGGAGGGCGATTGAGGAGGGGGATCGGTAAAATGAGGTGCCGGATCAGATTTCAAAGGTGCCGAATCCGGCGTGTTCCAGCACAAATTAAAGGTATTAGCCTTTGTGTACAAGCTCGGGACTTTAAACTAGTGCACAGTTGACATAACTTTGTTAGATGCAGTAGTTTTGAAAAATAGTGTTGAAAAGCCTTTACGATTAATTAACCGTGATGAATTAAATTGTGGTTAATAGTGAAATTGGTAAATCATTGAATCCCTACAACATGAAGATATTTTGAAGAATGCTGGCTGTTGGGACCCATAGATTTCCATATTTGAAAAAATATATAGGCAAGGCAAGTTTATTTATATAGCACATTTCATACACAGTGGCAATTCAAAATGCTTTACATAAACAGGAATAAAAAGACAAGTTTAGGAACATAAAATGCAGACAATAAAAATTATTAAAAACAGATAAAAACAAATTAAAATGAGTTAAAATAGAATGAAATGAAATGAAAAAGAAAATGAAAAACATAATAGTGCAATCTGTCGGACGTAACACAGTGCTCATACAGTAAAGGCACAGCTAAACAGATGTGTTTTCAGTCTTGATTTGAATGTGCCTAATGTTGGAGCACATCTGATCATTTCTGGAAGCTGATTCCAGAGAGATAAACAAGACAGTCAGTCATACAGATCCAGGACCAGGAGTGTTAACATACTACGGATGGCCCAGCAAACAGCATTTATCTAAATATTTTGTTTTATGTTCGACAAAGTAAGCAAATTGTGACAGAATTTACATTTTTGTAAACTACACCATTAAGTCATGACATTTAGACATGCACACATCGCTTAGATTTGAGCTTTGCAGTGTCTAATATGATAATCCAATTAAATGCATTTCTTTTGAGCTCAAGAATGCAATAGCCAATCATGGATGTTAGACTATATATAGTGCTGAAATGCTGCTTAAGAAAACGTGCGACTGTTTAACGAATCTGCCCCAATGTGATTCATTCGTTTTCTGTGTATGTGCACAGCTGACAGGCTGAAGCTTTTACAGACACGGGCTTCTCAGAAGATTGTCAGTCTCTGACATTGCTTCTAGGGATAAACATGACAAGAGCAGATGTACGTTCATGAATTGGCTTCTGCACTTTATCTCCTCCATGTTCTCCTTTCTTTCCATGCTGAGTCCCTTGCCTGCATTCCTTGTGCAATTCTATATTTCGCCCCCCAAATTTATTCTTTTGACATTTTTGAAGATGAACAGAAAATTCCTTTTGGCATGCAAGTCTCTGTACAGCCCATGTCAGAGTCTGTTAACACTCCTGGCCCTGGATCTGTATGACTGACTGTCTTGTTTATCTCTCTACCTGTCTCTTTGTCTGTCTCCTTTTCTCTCTTGGGTGGCTGGCCATGCTGACTCTGTCCAGTCTAAGCATTAGAAGCACAGTCTAACAGCTGCTTTCAATTATTATTTTTTCTCTTGCCGTGATCCGGCAGTGTTGACCAGCTCTCCCTCTCTCCCCCATATTCAGCTCTTACTTTCAAACTTGCAGCTAATCTAATCACCACTGGACATTACCACTCATCTCCTGCATCCTCCATGTCAACTACTACACATTTTACCTTTACAAATGGATCTGCAGAAAAGAATTGCAAATAATCTGATCTGGTTAAAATTCCTAAAAATTATACAGTGTTTGGCATAATTTAGTGCACCCCCCTCAGATCTTTTAAATTTATATTTTATAAAGGAAACTTTACAATAATATTTTTGTGCATTTACATTAAATTAGTCAGTACCAAAGCCAAAATTGGAACACATTTCAAATAATAAAATAAAATAATTAATGAAATAATAAATAAATTAATTAAATTAAATCAATAAAATGAAAAAAGAATAAAGAATAAAACATAAAACAAAATAAAAAATATAAAATAAATATAAAATTAAATAATAAAATAAAATAAAAGATTAAAATTAAATTTAATAGAAAATTAAATTGAATTTAAAAAATAAAATAAAGTAAAATAACAAAATAAAGTAAATAAAATAAAACAAAATAAAATAAAATAAAATAAAGTAAAATAAAATAAAATAAAATAAAATAAAATAAAATAAAATAAAATAAAATAACTAATACACCCACATTTACATGTTGGAGGGAAAAAATCAAGAGTTTATTATTTTATTAATATTATTATTATTATTATTATTATTATTATTATTATTATTATTATTATTATTATTATTATTATTATTATTATTATCATCATCATCATCATCATATCATTTTTCTATTCCTAAAGATGTTAGGTGACCAAGCTTTTGTTTAAAATAAATAACCGTTTGCTAAAATTATTTCATTTAGATGCACCAAAATGTATTGATACATTCACTGAGCAATTTATGAAAAAATATTCAAAAAGAAGTGTACTCATTTATGCAGAGCATTATATATTATTTCCTAGACAAGTGACAAACACATTAAATGGCTTTCTTGAGGTAAATGTAACTATTGCTTTCATTGTTCTACTACTTTCCATGCTTAAGCTATTTTTAGCTGAACAAAACAGCTTGTTATGTACTTCATGCTGCAAACTACCATTTCCTCCCACATTATTTTAATGCATTGTCTTATTATAAACAAACTTGTTTGTAGCACCAACAGTTTTTGTTTATGTTTTGCTATTGTTCTCATCATTTCCCTATATAGAAACTATTTAATTAGAAATTTTCACTGAAATCAGCCTTCGTCCACAATTAAAAATAAGTAAAACTCTTTTAACATACCCTTTTCTGATATTCATTCAACTAATTGTCATAAATACTAGCTGTAAGAAAGAGAAAAACTATGATCATTTATGTGTGCTTTAACTGGTGCAGCTATTACATTTTGCTATGATGTTTTACAGTGTAAACACAATAAATTATTAATATACACTCATCGGCCACTTTATTAGGTACACCTGTCCAACTGCTCGTTAACACAAATTACTAATCAGCCTAACAAAGTACAAATACTTCGTTACTGTACTTAAGTGGCTTTTTCTGGTATTAGTACTGTACTCCACTATTTATTTTTCTGACAACTTTTTAATTTTACTCCTTACATTTTCACACAAATATCTGTAATTTTTACTCCTTACATTTTTAAATCGGGCTTGTTACTTTCATTTTCAATTGTTTAAAGGTGCCATTTCCTTATTTCTTGTTTTTTTGTAAATTGAATGACTTTTTGATTCAGTGAGTCTGTTTATCATAACGGCTGATTTAAGTTTACCATAAGAATGGCTAATAAGTGGATGAGACCAATTCCGTGATGTAAACTGAAGTCATGTTTATAATGGGTAATAACAAGATCTATTTTGGTCGACCAAATCACAAGTAAACGATGTCATTCCTTTTAAATTTGGCATGTAAATGGTTAAATTCTTTCCTTCACTTCCAACCACGTTGTACTGTACTTCTGAGCTATGAACACGTTATGTAATGAGGTTTATTTCCTAACGAGATCATGTTTCCTAGTCCAGAACTAAGATGATTTTATAGGTTTAACATAAATTGTTAGATAAATATTTTAGAACATCACAAGTATTTATACTGGGTGATTTATAAATAATTTAATTAATTGATAAATTTATCTATTAAATAAAATATACACAGTACACTGAAAACAAATAAAACAAAAACAAATGGTGAAGTCATATGCTAGCTGCAAGAGTGTGCTGTTTGAAGAGCATAAAGCAGCTTTATCAAAATGCAAACAATTATTTGTTGTCAAATACATTCATTTTTTTATTTAATCAAAATTATATGTGTGTGTGTGTGTGTGTGTGTGTGTGTGTGTGTGTGTGTGTGTGTGTGTGTGTGTGTGTGTGTGTGTGTGTGTTTGTATTTGTTGTTAAATTTAAGACATTTATTAGTTACATAATTCATACAGTACAGTTTATAGGCAGAGGAAATGTGTTATAGATTATATGAATGAGTATGCCAGCTATTGTTCCTAACAGCCATTAAGTTAAGTTTTGTGTCTAGGTAATGATACACGGGTGGACAATGCTTAGTTGCTAAGAGTGATAAAAAATTAGTAATAAATTTACTAAAAAAAAATTTGAAATGTAATTTCTAGATGTATACATACAGTTGCCAATGTGAAACTAAAACAGACTTTAGTACTTATTTTAGGCCGTACTTTTTTACTTTTACTTGAGTACAAAAGTGTAGTCAGTACTTCCACTTTTACCAGAGTCTTTTAAACAAGAGTATCTGTACTTCTACTTGAGCAAAAGATGTGTGTACTGTACTTTGCCATCTCTGGGTTCAGGTGATCACAAAAAATATGTGTTTTAATTGTCATTTGAATGTAACTAGTGAATCAGCAGTCCATGTAGGAATGGGAAGATCATTCCACCAGTGAGGAACATTGAAGAAAAAGGTTTTGAAAAGTGACTGATGCTGAAGATGCTGACAAGTGAAAATCCACCAATGGCAAAACACTATTCATTTTTTTTTTTTACTGTATTGTTCAATGAATAGCCAGTTCATAACATTTATTTGAGCATAAAAAATAAATAATTAATATATATATATATATATATATATATATATATATATATATATATATATATATATATGTGTGTGTGTGTGTGTGTGTGTGTGTGTGTGTGTGTGTGTGTGTGTGTGTGTGTGTGTGTGTGTGTGTGTGTGTGTGTGTGTGTGCAATTTATCCTACAAAATAAAATATTGTTTAAACAAAAATGGTTATTTCAATTAATATATGTACAATAATTCATGAATGTATATATAATTTTCACAGTATTTTCTGGAAGCGCTTCTGCTTCAGTCATTTGTAGAAATCACCAGCTGGGATGTGGAAACAAAGTGAATTAGCCCAATGACCTTCTCCTTACTTTCCTGATTTAGATTATTAAAGCACCGAAGCTTGTTTTTCATATCTCTCTTATGGTGTCAGCATGTCTTTGCTGTTAATAATATAATTCTAATATTCTGTCAGTCCAAGTTAAACTGATTATTATCAGCCTGACAGAGAAATTGCTGCAAAAGCTTTGCTGATTTCTACAGAATTACATACAGTATCTGTCTATCCTTCACATGTATGTTTGTTTAACAAATACTTTGGCTAATTCTTACTGAACATTCTGAATAATTCCACAAATTTCAAAACAAAAGCAGCAGAGAGTCCCTTTGGGCTTGGCCATCATAATCCATGCATGCAAGTTTAAAGATTTCAATAAAAAACAATCTCCCTTCCCCCAAATACTAATCTCTGGGTTACACAGCTACCTTTCGTGTTAAATTATTAACCTGCAGAATAATAAAGCTTGGTCGCTCCAATAGCGTGATTTACAGAATGGAAGACATTCTCGATGGCCTGGAAAACATTGTAAACCACAGTGGTTTTGGCAGACGAACTGAGAAAAGACAATCTCTCAATAATTCAACATTGTGAAGGTCATCTGTGATTGTGCAGTAGAGAAGAAAATGTACAGCACTCCAAGGACAAATCGTAAGACCTGTGTTTAAGTCCAAAATTCTACCTTATACATGACCAGCCTGACTGTTAGGGCTAATGTTTAACATGCATAAATATATAAACAACCCTTTTATGGTCTTTGATAAATTTAAGTGACGTTAAAATAATATGTTTTAAATGTTAGTAGTATGTTAGACTTCAAGGATATCTATAAGCTACAAAACAATGACATATTTTGCATTTAGAGTACATAAGACTGATATACACATGTATAGCGTGCAGTTTGTCACTTCCGCCTAAATGGATCAACAATTTTTTTTCACATCACCTCACTCTTCAGTTCTTCAAATCTTGACCAATCAAATGCTCTCTGGTATCTGACATGCTCTGCCCCTTCAAGACGCTTCTCATTTGCTTTTCATTTGATGCGCTTGAGTTAAACCACTCTCACTGTCAGAGCTGTGATAAAAACGAAACACTATTGGCTGTTTTTTAAAGGGAGGAGTTATTCTATGCCCCACCCTCTTTCAAATTAAATCAAAGTTTGGTTTGAGACCAGCAGGTTTAAGGTGCTGTTGTGGAGCCATTTTTTTTAAAGTCTTGACTAAATTACTGATCCGATTTAATAACAATAGTAAGATTATGGGACACTGGAGTGCAAAAGTCAGGTTCCCAAAGTACAAACTCATTTTTTTTCAATAGGAAAGTTGGTTTTAAACAATGATAAACATTTAAAGGCAGACCTGTTTTAAGCTATGAGCCTTTCGATTGATTGTATACACTCATAGGCCACTTTATTAGGTACATCTGTCCAACTGCTTGTTAACATAAATTTCTAAGCCACCAATCACAGGGCAGTAACTCAATGCATTTAGGCATGTAGACACAGTCAAAACGATCTACTGCAGCAAGAATGCATCTTGGCTTGTATCAGCGGTTCAGGCTGATTGTGGAGGTGTAATGAGTGGGGGATATTTTCTTCGCACACTTTGTGCCCGATAGTATCAATTGAGCAGTATTGTTGCTGACGATGTCCATCCCTTTATGACCACAGTGTACCCATCTTCTGATGGCTTCTTCCAGCAGAATAAAGCACCATATCATAAAGCACGAATCATCTCAGACTGATTTCTTGAACATAATGATAAGTTCACTGTACTCAAATGGCCTCCACAGTCACCAGATCTCAATCCAATACACATTTGGGATGTGGTAGAAGGGGAGATTTGCATCATGGGTGTGCAGCCAACAAATCTGCAGCAACTGCGTGATGCTATCATGTCAATATGGACCAAAATCTCTGAGGAATATTTCCAGTACCTTGTTGAATATATACCATGAAGGATTAAGGCAGTTCTGAAGACAAAAGGGAGTCATTTTGGTTTACCTAATAAAGTGGCCGGTGATTGGACAATTTTGTGTAACCCATTCAATCATTCGTTCATTTTCTTTTTGGCTTAGTCTCTTTACTAATCTGGGGTCACCAAAGCCGAATGAATCGCCAACTTATCCAACAAATGTTTCACGTTGCGGATGCCCTTCCAGCTGCAACCCATCACTGGGAAACACCCATACACTACGGATAATTTAGCTTCTTACCCAATTCTCATATACCAAATTTTTTAAGACTTTTGGGGGAAACCTGAGCACCCAGAGGAAACCCACGTGAACACGAGGAAAACATGCAAACTCTACATAGAAAAATTCAAACCAGCTACCTTCTTGCTGTGAGGCAATCGTGGTATCCACTGCAACACCGTGCAGCCAATTTTGCAACTAGGTCTTTCATAAGAAGACATTTTGAAGAAAGCTGAAAACCTGTAACCTTTGGCTTCCATAGTGTTTGTTTTTCCTACAATGGAAGTCAATGGTTACAGGTTTCCAACTTTCCTAAAAAATATCTTTCTGTTCAACAAGAAAAAAGAAACTCAAAAATGTTTGGAACAAGTAAGTGATGGCATCAATTTCAGTTTTTGGTCCCTTTAAATACCCATATTGTATTTTTGTTCTTTTATCAGATTTATTAATTAAACTCTGTAATGTTGTGAATCACAGAGTAGGTAAATGAATAGGTTTCAATCCATTACAATCCCTCAGAGAAAAATCAAATGCAAAAAATATTTTGGAAACTAGTAGCCTACTTCTGAAAAAACTGGGTGGCTATTTCATAGTGTCATTATTTAGATACAGTCAGAAATTGAGTGTTAGTTCAAACGCAGTGTGAAATTCATCAATTTGCAACAAGTTAAATTCAGCTGTAAGCAGTTTGACAAAAGGCAGCGCCCATCAAACAGATCTAACCATCTAACAAAGTCTTTTTGTAGCACTTTGATATAACGGTCGACATGAAAGCATCTGCGCAGCTTTGTACAAACCACACGATTCTGCTTTTGGGTTTCATCAAGTTCTGAGATCTGCAGATGATACATGCTGCTCTGGGGGTCGTCTTCCATCTACAAAGAGATTTTGATGCATAGACCTAAATCCCCCTCCCACAATCCCTCTTGGTTTTTTTTTTTTTTTATCTGACCACCTTTCCTCTCCACATTTTTCTACCGCCTACATTTGGCCTCTTTTCGCTCCAGTTCCACATTATCTTCAGGTCATTAAAAAGCAGCAATCAATTATTCAGATCCTGCCTCTTAAACATGAAAAAAATATCAAACATATTAGCCGGATGTTCTTTTGGCTAGCTAAAGGCATTTGAATATTTCAACGCAGAGGAGTTTTTAATATCTATATTTTAGCTGGAGCTCAAAAAAAGGTATGAAACTTTGAGGGCGCTCATTCAAGCTTTTCCCTTGTAAGTGCAACGAAACGCCGCATAACTTCTATCATTTCTGGAGGCAGAAAAAAAATTGTGACTGTTTCTCCTTTCACAAACATACCTCATTATTTCTCTTATTTTTTTTTGAAGATGGTGTATAGGGAATCAACATCAAGACAGAAAATGTAAAATGAGATCTTGAAGAGCAATACACTCACCGGCCACTTTATTAGGCACACTTTACTAGTGCTGGGTTTGCCGTGAGAACTGCCTTAATCCTTTGTGGCATTGATTTAACAAGGCACTGGAAATATTCTTCAAAGATTTTGCTGCATATTGACTTGATAGCATCATGCAGTTGCTACAGATTTGTTGGCTGCACATCCAAATCTTCTGTTCCACCACATCCCAAAGGTGCTCTATTGGATTGAGTTCTGGTGATTGTGGAGGCCATTTGAGTACAGTGATCTCATTATCATGGTCAAGAAACCAGTTTGAGATGATTTGCACTTTATGACTTGGTGCATTATCCTGCTATTAGAAGAGGAGTACAACTGTAGTCAAAAAAGGATGGACTTGGTCAGCAACAATACTCAGATAGGTTGTGGAATTGACGTGATGCTCAATTGGTACTAATAGGTCCAAAGTGTGCCAAGAAAATATCCCCCAGACAAATACACCACCACCACCAGCCTGAACCGTTGATACAAGGCATGATGGATGCAAGCTTTCATGTTGTTGACCCAAATTCTGACCCTACCATCCGAATGTTGCAGCCGAAATTTAAACTTATCAGACCTGGCAGCATTTTTCCAATCTTCTATTATCCAATTTTGGTGAGCCTGTGCGAATTGTAGCCTCAGATTCCTGTTCTAAGCTGACAGGAGTGGCAACTGGTGTGGTTTTCTGCTGATGTAGCCCATTTGCTTCAAGGTTGGACATGTTGTGCATACAGAGATGCTCTTCTGCATACCTTGGTTGTGACAAGTGATTATTTGAGTTACTGTTATCTTTCTATCAACTGGAACCAGTCTGGCCTTTCTCAAGGCATTTGTTTACTGGATTTATTTATTTATTTATTTTTTCTTGGAACATACTCTGTAAACCCTAGAGATGATTGTGCATAAAAATCCCAGTAGAGTAAGTAAAGCAATCCCAGTTAGTCACTTAAATCACCTTTCTTGCCCAATCTGATGCTCGATTTAAAGTGCAGCAAATCATCTTGACCATGCCTAAATGCAGAGTTGCTGCCATGTGATTGTTTGATAAAAAAGTTGCGTTAACAAGCAGTTGGAAGGGTGTACCTAATAAAGTGGCCGGTTAGTGCAAATCCAGCCCTCAGTATTACTATAAAAAGTGCTGCAAGAATAAAATCCCCACTTCCAGGTGAAATTGAATCTTGCAGTTTCCATGCATGTTAGTCCAAAACTTGGGGGAATTTTAAGCTGACGTTGCACAGTATTTTTCTTTCAGCTGTACAAAAATGTGCACACACATATAATTGACTGACAGTTCTTAATGGCACTGGTGTGGAAATGTGCTGTAACTGTGCACAGATGTGCTTGGAAGCATCTCATGCCCTTAGCTAGATGTTATCGGCCCCTTGGCAGTGCTTTCTGTGCATAGAGAGATTATGTGTGTGTGCGTACAGTCTCTGAATTTACTGCCATTTCTAATAAAATACTTGGCTGCAGTCTCTTACACGGTAATTAACCACATTATCTATGCTAGTTGTATTAATATTCCATCTTTCCATCTCTCTCTCTTATGCTTGAAGCAGTTTTTCTCATCTTTCCAAGACCGTTTGAGCAAACGCTGCTTCTCATGAGCTTGAATTCATTAATCAGGGGGGAAAAACACAGCACAAAGAAATGCATTGTTTAACTTTGCTTGTAATCGAACAACTGGTTTTGGTCACAAACTCTCGAGTCAAATGAAAACAGAAAATCTGTGTTGATATCTTACATTGATTAGTTAGAAATACTTGTATGTTAAGATGCTGGTGTGTGAGTTGATCTCTTGGGAGAAGAGTCTAAGGTATGGAGAGGCGATCAATGTGCACGTGTTGTTGTAGGAGACTGAGGGAAAGCGATAACACATGTTCCTCTGCTGGTTTCCTGTGGTGCTTGAATGAGAAACAGACATGTAAATAGGCCCGGCTGAATTGCTCAGTGTATAAATGAATAATTCGATGCAGCACATTTACAGTTAAATGCACCGAGCTTCCCATTGAGCATCTCTAATGCGTTTAAATAAATCAATCAATTAGCAATTAATCATTCGTTCTTCTTTTTTCCACATAAACAATCAAAATAACCACTAAAAAGAAATATATGCATGAATCTATGGACAGAAATTTGAGTCTGCATTAATATTAAGTAAAAAGTAAAGATATTTGTAATGAAATTAAGAAATGTTCTGGTCTCAATTGAAAGTTCAGCCAAACTTATACACCAAACCCAATCAATCAATCAATCAATCAATCAATCAATCAATCAATCAATCAATCAATCAATCAATCAATCAATCAATCAATCAATCAATCAATCAATCAATCAATCAATAAATCAATCAATCAATCAATCAATCAATCAATTTTTCCCACACACAGAAGATAGTCAAAATAACCAGCAAAAAATAAATATTTGCATAAATCAATGGATAAATCAAAAATGAACAGAAATTTCCCTGTGCATTAATTTTAAGACACAACTAAAGACATTTTTAATAAAATTAAGATATGTTATGGCCAAAAATTAAAGTATGTTTAGCCAAACTCATATGCTCCAAATCCATCATTAAATGAAGAGTTTAGATGCAAAAACCTCTAAATGTCATCTGAAATGTTCTTCTAAAATGAGCATTTTTGTCAGGCTCGTATGTGTATTTTCAAGGTCTTTAAAGTAAAATAAATCAACATAAACTAAGGAGGCTGAGAAAAATTTTCATTTTCGACTGTAATTTCAGATGGCAGAAGTTTTTACATCTAAACTCTTTAAATATCAATAAATCAATCAGCAAATATTAATTTGTTCTTCTATTTATGCATAATCTTTATTTTCACACACATACACACACACACACACACACACACACACACACACACACACACAGGATAGCCAAATTAACTACCGGAGAGAAATAGAAGCATGAATCAAACAAGAACAGAAATGTCCCTGTGCATTAATATTAAGTCGAAAATTAAGATTTTTTTCATGCAATTACATGTTCTGGCCTCAAATAAAAGTATATTCAGCCAAACTCATGCTTCAAATCCATCATTAAATACATAATTATTTTATTTTATCTTATAAAGTGATTTTGAACCTTTAGAAGATGCCACTGAATTAATATGAATTTATTTTGTAGAACATTAAGAACACAATTTAATTAGACTGAGATCTATTTAATTAAGATTGGAATAAAAGTAAGTATTCACAGCCTTTGCTCAATACTTTGTTGATGCACCTTTGGCAGCAAATACAGCCTCAAGCCCTTTTGAATATGATGAATATGAAGCTTGGAACACCTGTCTTTGAAAATGTATACCCTTTCATTTTAGCAGTACCTCTCAAGCTCTATCAGGTTGGATGGGAAGCGACGGTGTACAGCCATTTTCAGATCTCTCCAGAGATGTTCAATAGGATTTAGTTCTGGGCTCTGGCTGGGCCACTCAAGGCCATTTACCGAGTTGTTGTGAAGCCACTATTGATACTTTGGCAGTGAACTTTAAGTCAATGTCCTGCTGAAAGATGCACTGTTGCCCCATTCTGAGGTCAAGAGCACCCTGAAGCAGGTTTTCATTTGTCATTTCATTTGTCTCTGTACATTGCTGCATTCATCTTTCCCTCTATCCTGACTAGTTTTCAAGTTCCTGCTGCTGAAAAACATTCCCACAGCATGATGCTGCCACCACCATGCTTCACTGTAGGGAGGGTATTAGCCTGGTGATGAACGCTGCCTGGTTTTCTCCAAATGTAATGCCTGGCATTCATTCCAAAGAGTTCAATTTTAGTCTCATCAGACCAGAGAATTTTGTTTTTAATGGTCTGAGAGTTCTTCAGATGCCTTTTGGCAAATTTCAGGCAGGGAGTGGCTTTAGTCTGGCCACTCTACCATACAGGCCTGATTGGTGGATTGCTGCACAGATGGTTGTCCTTCTGTAAGGTTTTCCTCTCTCCACAGAAGAATGCTGTAGCTCAGACAGAGTGACCATCAGGTTATTGATCACCTCCCTGACTAAGGCCCTTCTCCCCTGATCACTCAGCTTAGATGGCCGGCCAGCTCTAGGAGGAGTCCTGGTGGTTCCAAACATCTTCAACTTACGGATGATGAAGGCCACTGTGCTCATTGGAACTTTCAAAGCAGCAAAAATTGTTCTGCAAACTTCCCCAGCCCTGTGCCTAAAGTACAATCCTGTCTCGAAGGTTTACAGACAATTCCTTTGTCTTCATGCTTGGTTTGTGCTTTGACATGCACTGTCAACCCTGGGACCTTATATAGACAGGTGTATGCCTTTTCAAATCATGTCCAATCAAGTGAATAAACCACAGGTGAACTCCAATTAAGCTGCTGAAACATCTCAAAAATGATCAGTGGAAACAAAATGTACCTGAGCTCAATTTAGGTCTTCAAAGCAAAGGCTGCATATGAATACTTATGTACATGCGATTTTTAATTTTTTTAATACATTTGCAACAATTTCAAAATATGTTTTCACATTGTCATTATGGGTTGTTGTGTGTAGAATTTTGATGAATTACATTAATTTTATCCATTTTGGAATAAGGTTTCTACATAAAAATATGTGGAAAAAGTGAAGCGCTATGAATACTTTCCGAATGTACTGTAAGCAATGAATATGATAATCTTTAAAATATCCTTAAAATTTCCTACACATGCTTAAAATTTAGGGCAAAACATTTATGTAATCCATCAAGTTTAACTAAACTGAATTGAGCTCATGGCATCTTATCCTCAAGGCCAATATGTACAGAATAATGTAAATTAATAGAACAAATTATGACAGAATTTATTTAATAGTGATTTTTTTTAATAATTAAATGCTTCAGAATCTCTAATGAATGAAAACATTAGCAAGCTCTTTTGAATGAACATTTTTCATTCGTTAGCTAGTTTTGTAATATTCATCCTCACAATTTTCTGAACAACACAACCACCAACCATCATACACTCTCAGAAAAAAAGGTACAGGAGCTGTCACTGGGGCAGTACCTTTATAGGTACATATTTGTACCTGAAAGTTTAATAATGGTATCTCAACGGTACTTTTTAGTTACATTTAGGCACTAATATGTACCTTTGAGGTACCACTGTGAACTCTTTGGGTACAAATATGTATCTTTTGCAAAAGTACTGCCCCAGTGTCAGCTCCTGTACCTTTATTTCTGAGAGTGTACCCAATGATTATCTTCTTAAAAACTTCCTAAAAATTACTTACACATGCTCAAGATATTCGGCAAACCATCCATAAAATCCACCAAGTTTAACTAGATAGAATTAAAAGCTCATAGCATCTCAAAACACACACACATATATATATATATATATATATATATATATATATATATATATATATATATATATATATATATATATATATATATATATATATATATATATATATATATATATATATACAAATTATTAGATATATATATAAGCAAATTATCAATAGTAATGTAAAAAATGCACTAGTTAGCACTAGTGCGTCTGTAGATTAGCATGAGCTATAAGAGTTATGGTCCTTCCTCAGAGAATTTAGTTTTTGCTGGAACGCATGTCCTAAATAAACAATTAAATCAGATGGCTAATGCCGAGCTGTGTTTTGCTTGTTTGTTTGTTACCCTCAAGCCAATTACGCTTGGGCTGTGTTACTTGAACATGATGTTAGCCAGGCGGACTAATTAAATTGGTGAGCTGGTGTCCCTGCGAGCATGGCGGTGTTAAGAGTGATGCAAGCATGAAGCCATTTCCTTTACCCACTGCATCAGGTCAGTGTATGAACCTAATGACATAATAGAAAGGGTGTTTGGTTTTATTTTAGTTTATAATTTGCTTGCAGGGGTGGCACAGTGGCTCAGTGGTTAGCACTGTCACCTCACAGCAAGAAGGTCGCTGGTTCAAGTTCCAGCCAGTTGGGGTTTCTGAGTTAGCATTTTCTCTCCGTGTTGGCGTGGGATTTCTCTTGGTACTCCGGTTTCCCCCACAGTCCAAACACATGCGGTACAGGTGAATTGAATTAACTAAACTGGCTGTAGTGCATGTGTGTGAATGAAGTTTGAGGCTGGAAGGGCATCCGCTGTGTGAAACATATGCTGGAATATTTGGCAGTTCATTCTGCTGTGGCAACCCCTTATAAATGAGGAACTAATCCAAAGGAAAATGGGTAAATTAATTAATTTGCTTGCAAAAAAAAAAAAAAAAAGCCATAACACCAGTATACATTATTTTCTGCTGATTGTCGCATCTTCTAGCAGGTTTTTTGAGGAAAGTGTGAATTGATGACAATAACAAAACGGCTAACTTTATATTCAGAAGGCACAATAGCAAAACCATTTTGTGCATCATTTCCCAGATCATTTAATTATTTTTCTAAATGTTTGAGCTCACTGTACTTGAGACATCTAAAGTGTGAACAAATAAGCTATGTGCAAAATTTCTTAATTATTAATTAGCAAGTCTTGTTGCTGTGGAGCAACGTTGTACAAAAGTTTAATTGGCGTCTGTGACATTTGAGCTCTGTGTGTCATCACACGCAAACAATAAAGTGGGTCGCGCAGAAATGCTAGAACAGATAATGGCAGTGCGCCTGAACTAGTTTAATGCGACATTTAGTCTTATCAGAATTATAATTGTTTTTGCCATGTTCAGTAAACAGAGCTTTTAAACTACTTTTAACCTTCATGTTGTCTTAGAATTCTGTATACACCGTTTACCCTTTAACGAAAGTAAATGGTGTATTTTGGTAACATTATTTTGATGGTCCATTTGAGTATTAGTAGACTGGCTGCTTAATATCTGTTGATCTGTTCCTTCAACAGTCATTTAACTGACTATAACAAACTTTAAAAGTACATGTCAATTACACTAACCCTAATCCAAACCTAACAGTCTTATAATCTAATGGGAATTACTTGGCATGTAGTTCCAATGTAACTTGCGGTGCTTTCACACCTGTGAATCCATTCAGTTGTTCCGAAACAGGAATTAAATCAGTTACATTGTTGCTTTTTGTTCTTGGTGCAGTTCGCTTTCACACGGCCATGTTAAAACAACTCACGTGAGTAAACTATCCTCACACTGGTCAGAGTTTCAAGGTATATTTTGCAGAGTCCCGCTCAGCTGTCAGGAGTATGGTGTTGTTTGACAAGGTGCGCGCGACGTGTCTGAAAAGCGAGGAGGGATGCGGTGGGGAGGGGTGAGAAGGGTGCGCGACGTATTTGAGGACCAGGAGAAAGACGCGTGATTAGCAAGATACTACAATTGTACAATACTACATGATACTACAATTGGCCCGCCAATTGAATTTGGATCAATTTCGACATTTGGATGTTCACTATTAACTGCGCATTAATTCGTCAAAGTTATTTAATCATAAAGGCTTCTCTAAGCCTCATTTCTGTTGCACGGAACAACGAAACTGCTGCAATTAAACAAAGTTATGCCAAGTTGCCAATTGTGTGCTAGTGTACAGCTTCAAGTATGTAGGCTACACCGAGGCTAATACGCATGCACACCGGATTAACTATAGCAGCAGCGGGATTAACTATATGCTCCCATATCACGTCTTTTCCACTTGCAAGATTGTTATTTCTAATGGAAGAATATAAGCCAATATGCGCGCACAAGCGGAGCAACGCGCTTGCATCTTTCCGGGCGCAGTAGCAGAAAACATCTCACGGTGAGAGTTGTACGTGCCTTTCAGTGCAGTGTAAACAAAACATATGTTAGATGAACTATTATTAAAATTATTATGTATGCATGAACGCAAATGGCAACAACATTTAAACTAAATAGCTTTGTACTTACCCAATATAAAGCTTGAATTTACGTTAGACGTGATAACTGTGAAACCATGATTATTCTTCAGACTATATAATCGTACAACCAAAATCTAAAATCGTTTATCCATAATTGTTATGCAGTTCAAAACATAACATATGAATTTGTCTAAATGTAGAAGAAGCCTACTTTTGTTGTGCTCTGAAATACAACATTTGAATGTTTGTATAAAAAAAAAAAGTGGGTCCCACTTTATATTAAGTGTCCCTAACTACTATGTACTTACATCAAAATATAATTACAATGTACTTACTGTGTTTATAATGTATTTAAGAACACTTGTGGTGCTTTTGAGTTGGGATAGAGGTTGGGTTATGGACAGGTTTTGTGGCATGGGTAGGTTTAAGGGTGGGTTGAGGTGTAAGGCATGGTCAACAGTGTATTTACAAATGTAATTACAAAAGTTAATTACAGATGTAATTACATGCATGTATTTAATCAAGCATGAGTACATAGTAAATACATGTATGTACACAATAAGTACATTGTAACAAACTATTAATTCCTGTGTAAGTACATATTAGTTAAGGCCACTTAATATAAAGTGGGACCAAAAAGTGTTTTGTACAATGCAGTGATGTTGTGCATTTTCAAAATACAATATATTCACATTTTTATGTAGAAAAAGCCAACGTGGGTGCCTTAAGGAACAATACAGCATATGGGTTCTTATATGCAGTTGTGTTTTCACTCATTTTGCAAGTCATATCTCTCCTGCCCTTTGTATAGGTTGCTTTTCATGAACTGGCCCTCATGACAAACTAATTGAATAGCCCTGGGATTGAAAGCAGCAAAGAGAAAGCATTGACAACAGCTGAGAGAATCAGAGCGGTTGGCCATTTCCCAATTTTATGCAAATGTCAAGCAAAAACGCCAGGCGGCAACAAATAGCTGTGAAAAGTAGGTAAGACAAGATGTTTACGTACGTTGGATTATGGAGCTGAAATTGCTTTCATGTAGGCTACTATGAGAATATTCCTTTACAAGTTTGACATACATGGTTCAATATGTTTGTGTGTACTAAAAGTGTGAAGAATGATGTCTTCCAACAGATTAAAACAGTCATGCTAAGCAATAATTTGACACACCAAAGAGCAGTGGCTTTGTAGCGTTGACAGTAGAACTGATCATAGATTTGATGCTGTAGTGAAAATACACTGCAAGTTTCAGATTCGTAGACAGCAAAATGTAAAAATAAAAAATGTAGACAGCACCTTCTAGTGGATTTATCAGCTGAAACGTGCAACAAAACACACCCAGAGCAAAGTATTTTACATTTCGTATTGGCACATCGTAATTTTGACTTCTGACTTTGGCTCAGGCATTTCAGATTGGCTAAAACAACATTAAAGATGGTGTTAATTATGTTTAGCTAGCTGGTCATAATGCATATTGGCATGTGAAAATAAGGGATATGCCCACTATCATGAGGCATTGCCCCGACCTCCTTTAAAAAAATTCCCAAACTACTAAATAAGCTCATTTGGAGCTGTTTTATTGTAAATAAACAGTTAAATGGTCAGTAATATGTTTTATTATTATTATTTTTTACAAAAGAAAAAATAAACACATCAGCAGCAAATAAATTAGCAAACAGTTCAGCTTATTAAAATGAATAGCTATTATAATGAAATAGAATCACATCTCATTAGCCGTTTCTTCACTGTGTAACATACACATGCTGATTAAAAAGAAACGAATGAATGATTTATTTAGATTTTTTTTTTTTCGTTTGATTACATTAAATAACAGGTGTCACTTTAAAAATGCACACATCTAACATTGAAATGAAAGCATTCGACTGCTTTTCTAACTGTTTATGCTCATTTAGGATGAAATTATTTGTTTGAAAAAAAAAAACTCACCAAGATCAACATCTTAGATATTAATATTATTAATTATGTGTATATGTCTGTTTAAACATGCACCCAAAACCCAGACTTTTGCTCCGCTTCAAATCACGAGTACAGAATCCCTTTGGGAAACAGCGTCTGTTTATCACTATGGAGCGCGTCAGCTGACAGTCATGCCCCTCTATATGACTGTTTTGAGGAAAAGAAAGGGAATCATGCCGTTTTTGTTTATTTCAACGTGTTTTTGTGTCTAAACAAAGCAAAAGCACAGAACAGACTCACATTCAAGAGCAAGGGGCGACCCCTTGCGGTTCGGCGGTATGGGTTGCGTATAGGGAAGCTTGACTCTTTAATGTTTATTTGCCACCCTTCAGAGAAAGACTGAAAATACGGGAGAAATACGGGAAAATACCTTTAAGGGATCATAGCGGGATAGAACTGTAAAATATGGGAGAATCCCAGGAAAAACGGTAGGGTTGACAAGCATGCAAAATGTGCATAAAAATGTGAATGGAAACATCTATTGCTAGTAGACCAGTTAATCTGTTTACAGTGCTGAAAGCCATTTGAACAAAAGGTCTGCAGGGCCAAAAGCGGCCATAGAAGCAGCACGTGTATGTGTATGTGCAGTCTTGTGCATGCACGTGTTTGTAGAGTCTATGGTTAAAAGTTCCACTTCTGTCAACGAGTCATTTCTGTCTCTTACTGCCTCTCTCCCTGTCTCTTGTTTGCGGTGCAGAACGAAATGAGAGAAAAAGACTGAGGAAAGCTGCTGCTGTCAAATGTACCTGTGCTCTCCCGTGAGTGGAGTCTTGCAGTGTGTCACTGTGTGTCTCTCACTTTCCCCAACAACATCTCACCCGGTTTATGAAGCGGTGTTCAAAGAGCGTCACACTATAGGATATCTGCAAGACATGTGAAAGAGAGAAACAGAGAAGGAGAATGAAGGATAAGACAACAAACTAAATAAATAAGCAAAGACGACCTACTGATACAGAATAGCATGCACAAACTATGTTTGGTGGTGTCTATACTGTAGAATAGACTTGATACTACACATTGTGGAATATAGTTTGTTGTGTAACTGTTAAGGTAAAGCATTCCTAAAATAACATTTATAAAACATTCCTATTAAACAGGTCCAATTTAAGTATATGTAGGACAAAATGATACAACTGATTCATTCATTATTTTCCCTCAGCTGAGTCCCTAATTTATCAGGGGTTGCCAGGGCGGAATGAACCGCCAACTATTCCAGCATATGTTTTATGCAGCGGATGACCTTCCAGCTGCAACTCAGTACTGGGAAACATCCATACACTCTCATATTTACACACACACTCATGCACTACGGCTATTTTAGTTCACCCAATTCACTTACAGTGCATGTCTTTGGATTGTGGGGGAAACCGGAGCAGCCGGAGGAAACCTACGCAACCATGGGGAGAACATGCAAACTCTACACAGAAATGCCAACTGACCAAGTCAGGACTTGAACCAGTAACCTTCTTGCTGTGTTACGACAGTGCTAACCACTGAGCCACTATCCCACCCTTATTAAGCTGATGGTTAAACTAAAATAAGTCACTTTTTTTATCTTCATGGTTTTAAGGCAAAATCTATTTCATATCACTGTCATATTTTATTTATTTTTTTATTTTGCATATTAAATACATTAAGGACTACATATATATTGGCTAATTCTGAATAAGTAACTGTAAAATTATTATAATTCAAAATAGTGCATGTTACATAAACACTTTTTTTTAGCAGCATGTTTGATTAATAGATTTTCTAAGATGTTTCCTGCTGTCGTTTATTATGTAGGAAAAAAGAGCCACAGCAGTTTTTTTCGGGTCCAGCACCTTCTATTTTTATTGCTAATATTAATGCAGTTTTCCAGGATGTGAAGATTTGTTTTATTTATATTTTTATTTATATAATTTTGTGGTGAATTATTTATTCTGATATTCAGGGTTTTAAGTAAAATTTGCAACCAATGATGTAAATATATACACACCGGTCACTTTATTTGATACACCTTCAACAAGGTCCTGCACTATTCCTCAGAGATTGTGGTCCATATTGACATGATAGCATCACCCAGATGCTGCAGATTTGTTGGCTGCACATCCATGATGCGAATCTCCAGTTCCACCACATTAGAAAGGTGCTCTATTGGATTGAGATCTGGTGACTGTGGAGGCCATTTGAGTACAGTGAATTCATTGTCATGTTCAAGAAACCATTCTGAGATGTTTTATGACATGGCGTGCTATCCTGCTGGAAGAACTGCAGCAGATCGTCTTGATCATGTGCACATGCCTAAATCCACAGAGTTGTTGCCATGTGATTGGCCGATTAGAAATTTGCATTAACGAGCAGTAGGTCAGGTGTACCTAATAAAGTGGCCGGTGAGTGTAGCTGATGTTCCATATATACAGTTACATGGATCAGTAAAGTCAACTACTTTGATTTTTGAGATTTGTTTCGAAGGGATGTCTGCTATTTGACACTTAAGGTTTTTTTTTTTTTTTTTAAATCATCTTGTTAAGACAAGTTAATATTTCTACACTCTTTGCACTAACTAAAATATATCTTGATTAAAACGGCACACAATATTCTGCCCACAAATGATGTATGTCTTTTATCTTTGCACATCAAAAGCTTCATATTTAATTCGAAGCAAGCTCAACATTGGCACTGTTGTCTCCATGGTAACCACTTTTGATAAAACTTTATTAGGGGAAAAAAGTTTGGTCATCACATAAATGATGCAACAGCTAAAGGAACATGGGCAATTCGGGTAAAAAAAAAAATATTTAAATGATTTTCACACAATAAATGCTGAAATGATTCATGATTAATGAACTCTCTGTTCATATTATCCTACTTTTTCAAAGACGTAATATTCATATTTTATGGTGGATTTTCATAGTTAAAAAGTGCAAGGCTGGATTATAATAAGGGTGCATTAGAAAAGTTGTAATAATAACGAAATTATGAAATAATGATGGGTGGATAAAAAAAATAAAACAAGGCAATAAAATAAAAATATAATAGAATAAAATGTAATTAAATATAATAAAACAAATTAACATAAAAATAAAATACAATTAAAATAAATCCAAATTACATTTAAAATGAAAAGTTTATTTAAAAAAAATTCCCTTGCCTTGTTAAACATCATTTAAGAAATATTTTATATTTCCTCCAAGTGCTCCGGTTTCCCCCACAGTCCAAAGACATGCAGTACAGGTGAACTGGGTAGGCTAAATTGTCCGTAGTGTGTGTGAATGTTTCTCAGAGATGGGTTGCGGCTGGAAGGGCATCCACTGCATAAAAACTTGCTGGATAAGTTGGCGGTTCATTCCGCTGTGGTGACCCCGGATTAATAAAGAGACTAAGCCGACAAGAAAATTAATTAAATTAAATTTAAATTAAATTAAATTAAATTAAATTAAATTAAATTAAATTAAATTAAATTAAATTAAATTAAATTAAATTAAATTAAATTAAATTAAATTAAATCTCACATAAAGACCTAATATATTTTTGCTGTCAGACTATAATGATTGGGTTGGGATAATATGGCTTCATTTCAAAATATTTTATGTCTTTCCACCACCAAAATATCAATGTCTTTCAGTCTTCAAAGTTTCTTCACAAAAGAGTATAACTGGTATTATCATCATCATCATTTCGCTATTGTAGGAGATTATCAGAACAGTTTTATTATGTTTACATATTATTTTTCGTTAAATAAAAATAATGAATACAATTTTAAAAAGTATTTATGGAGATTATCAGAACAGTTTTTATATATTCCGTTTAATAATAATAATAATAATAATAATAATAATAATAATAATAGTGAAAACTAACAATAAAAAAATTAGAACATAAAAATCACAAAAAAAACACAACATAAAAAAACACAAAAACAGCTGACTTCAGACAAGAACTTACTCTACTGTATATTTATATTGTGGCTGTAAGGTTAGTGTAGTCTTTAAAAGTCAGGTTATTTTGATAAGAAACGAATGCTCCAGCACACATCAGTCAAAGCAATCCTACTAGAACAGATTTTTAAAGCACGATATTCCTGTTACCATGCCTTCTGCATGCAATTTAATATGTGTGAGGTGAGGAAGCATACAGTATCACAGTATCATTCACAGATCGTTGGTGTTGCACCCACAGCAGAGCGGCAGATGTGTGTTTCTGCTCAGACAGGCAAAGGCAAGGGCAGAGAGAGGGTGTATTTTTAGATGGCATGTTATAATAGCCACTACTGGTAAAAATGACATTTCCTGACCACTCCACTGCCATGGTACACACTGTTCCCCACAGAACAGAAACTGATGTTACTTGCAACTAGTCTGTTTTTCCTCCCTCATCATGTCCCTCATTTTCTGGGCACAAGGTGGTATAGATCTGAAAGTTACAAGACTCAAAATTAATCTATAGAATTAGTATAAAGTATTATTTTTTTGTCTTTTAATATATAACATGAGAGACTTGCTTTGTTTATCAAACAAATGGATCTAATGGAGTGTATGCACAGCTAGTGTTTATCAGCCTATAATAAACTTCCAGTCAAAGGTTTCTGTGACTATTTTCACTTTCATTAGGTTCCTCTTACAGCATCGATGTGTAATTGTCACAGGAGGCTCACTCACAAATCCAAGTTATCCAAAAAACTAGGGATGGCTGACGTGAAACTGACGTTTCGACACAGTGTCGAGATCCTGAAGCGCAAGTGTTTCAAAACACTGCACCGAAGCATGATCCGAAGCACCCAAGTCACGTGACCAAAGTGTTTCGAAACACCTAGTCACGTGACTAAAGCGATTCAAAGCATCGATCAGCTTAGAAACGTTTCGAGACCTGGCGGGTCTGCATTTGGCTGCCAAGGTCAAGAATAAACCCTGTCTCTTATGGCCTAGTGGACTGTGCGTGTGCATGCTGTTTCTATGCTTTGCATGACGTTTCGGTTCGAATCCTGACTTGCTCAAATATGGTTTTATGTATTTTAATCATTTTTCTGTTTTAGCCTAAATAGGATACAGCTGCAGTTATGCCATCAATTTAGCATCATTTTTGTAACACTGTAAAACAATAATAAATATTTTTACAGTGTGGTTGGGTTTAGGTAGACATTAATAAAATACCATAAATGGGAAATTTAATGAATAATATAAATAATTCTTGATAACTTCAGGCCACCGTTTCTGATCTAGCAAGAACCCTGTTTTAAGACCAAAACAAGACATATTTATTCACAAATTGTTTATTCGGATATCAGACCAATGTTGAAACAAAGCGATACAAGAGCAAAGCATTGCCAACTGGTATTAAAGCATTTCAAAACAACTGAATCAGGTTGGCTTCGAACCTACTATCCCCGCATGAAAGTCTGACACCTAATCCACTGTACTAAATTAATTGAAGGTCCAAGCATACAAAGTGGGCTTTAATGCCTCAATTTGTTCAACTGTTCTTTGCTGAAGCTGTTTCAGTGCAATACATAAAAAAATGACCACTAGATATCACTGTAGAGTGGAGTTTCGAAACCTTTCGAAGCTTCGACACATTTGCTTCGACTGTTTCAGTGTTTCACAAAGCCTCGCTTTGCCCACCACTACAAAAAACACGTACTTATCAACAAAAAGCACTTACAACAGGAACTAGAACATCCAACGCAGTCAATACATGGAGTTTGACAATACAATACCAGACAAAGAACTAAACCAGGGGTGTCCAAACTCGGTTCTGGAGGGCCGGTGTTCTGCAAAGTTTAGTTTCAACCCTAATCAGAAACACCTGGGCAAGCTAATCAAGCTCTTACTAGACTTTCTAGAAACATCCTTGCAGGTGTGTTGAGTAGACACCCCTGAACCAAACAAACTCAGGGGTATATATACACAGGACAAGATTGAACAGATTACAAACAGGGGTGACAAAACAGGTGGAACTAATAAACATAAACAAACGGCGGGAAAACAGAACAAAGGAAACACATGCTATAAACAGAAACACATGGAACAAACACATGTGAAATAACATCTACATGAACACAACACAGACACATCAGACATGGAACAGTAATGTAATTAAGACATTATTTGTTAAATAGACATTCATTTAGTTGTTCGAGCAAAAAACAAGATGGAAGACTAGTCTAGCGCTGAAACTCCATTGAAAATACTGGGGTAAAATAAATTTTCATATTTTACAGACAGGCGACGCGGTGGCGCAGTAGGTAGCACTGTCAACTCACAGCAAGAAGGTTGCTGGTTTGAGCCTCGGCTGGGTCAGTTGGTGTTTCTGTGCGGAGTTTACATGTTCTCTGCTTTCTCCGGGTGTTTCGGTTTTCCCCACAAGTCCAAAGACATGCAGTACAGGTGAATTGGGTAAACTAAATTGTAGTGTATGTGTGTGAATGAGTGTGTATGGATGTTTCCCTGTGATGGGTTGCGGCTTGAAGAGAATCCGCTGCGTACAACATATGCTGGATAAGTTGGCGGTTCATTCCGCTGTGGCGACCCCAGATTAATAAAGCGACTAAGAAAATGAATGATTGAATTTTACAGACATAGCAGGGAATAATGGAACTTAATGCAGTGCTTCTTATCTGGTCTGAGACACACTTTATATCGTATATTTATCAGGCAGTAAAGATCAATGATTTTTAAAGAAATCTGATAACTGAAATATGGCCATGTTGTAATGGAAAGACAGTTCACTGGAAGCACTTGGGCTGGCGAACAATGCAAAGACGAACAATGCAAAGTCTGTGTGCATTTACCCCTTTGGATCAAATTGCACTGTAAACTTTAAATTAAAGTAAAAAAGATGGTGTTTTTTTATTTTATGTATTGAGTGTTTAGTTACTATATACTCCCAAAAATTATTCAGCACAATGAATTTTTTAGTTTTATTTTTTACAAAATTCCAAAATAACAAGAAATTTCCACAGATTCTGTCTAGTCTTGCATATAAGTGATCGATTTGGATCATACTACACACACTGCACTTATTTTAGTGTATTAGTTAATGCAGTTTAGCATTATCTTAACAACATTCTAATACTAAACTGCATTAACTACGTGCACAATAACTGCATGCATGCAATCATTGTGTCAAATGAATGCAAATATTGTTCCAAAAAATATCTATAAGTTAAATCTTGAAAATCCACTCCTAGTCTAATGTTAGCATTAAAACATTAGAAACAAAATCTTTATAATCCTTTAAAAATTCTGTCTCCTTAAATGTCTGCTATAATGGGAAAATTACGATAATTACAATTACACTCTTTTGTGAAGAAACTTCAAAGACAATTTAATTTTAAAATGAAACTTATTTGGACCAATTTAATCATTGAGGGCTAACAGCAAAAAAAATCTAGCAATTATATAAGATTAACTCCAATAAGTGTTGAGGAATGTTGCTGTATTATTCAATTAAAGCAGTTACTGTTATTGAGTTAATTTCCCATGTGCATGATGAGAAAGGAAAATACTATACTGTGCTTGACAAGTAAAAGAAAGCTATTTCAGAAATATACCTCTGCCCCTGACTTTACAATAATGCACATTACGATATGAATAAACATTCTTTCAAAAGAAACCATGGTCGTGTATATTTATAAATAGAAGGGTTATACTTTAAGGGTTATTTCACACCAAAATATTTCCCTCACTTTCATTTCATTCCAACTATTGAATAAGGAGTTTGTTCACATTTAGAATGCAAATTAAGAAAAGAGTGTTTTCAAATTAAGGTCCAGAGTGTATGAAGAGAGAGGGGTCTGGCTGCAGACTCCGTGCAGTGCAATCTGAGCTGCATCCAATGCTTTTTAATGCGCTCATCTAACCCCACGCCTAACCCTTACCCGTCACAGTGACGTCACTCACTCCATTGAGTGCTTTGCGTCTGACATTGCATGACTGAGTGATGCAATCTCAGCGTGCATCATAAAGGCTGCATCCAGACATTATTGCCAGAAACACACACTTTTGTGGTGTGTGGAAACAGTAGCTTGACCGTGTCAGTTTCTGCCTGAATCAGACAGAAAACGAAGAGCACACAGATAAACCTCACGCCAGCTCTCAAAAAAAAAAAAAAAAAAATCTGACAAGTGTCTTTTACATATATTTCGAATAAGCATATGTAATATGAAACGTTGACATATTTTTTGCGAGTTCATTATTTTTAGATGCAGAATACAGGGAAAGCATCCGCATAGAGAAACACTGCAGCGCTGCTGAAGATTGTGGGTGCTTACAGCGGTTTGATTGATAAATATGCATTTGTAGCTAAATTATTAGCGGTGCCAAACAGCATTTCCTGCTGTTTATATCCTTGTTTACGTCCTCGCTACAACATACCATTAATGCTAGACACTGTGCATGTAACATTAATTTTAACAAATTAAACACTTACAGGTTGTGGCTTACAATCCACTGCTTCGTCAGTTGGAGGAGTTTTAACTGAGTCCAGCACTAAACTAGGAGAGATTCTGGAAGATGTCCTTTATCAAATGCTGGCTATATATATATATTAATATTTTTAGAATTCTCTGGAACATAATTAAAATTAAATTAAAATCTCTTTTTGTTTAATGTCCTTTGGAAGCCCAAATAGAAAGAGAATGAGCTGATTTTTAGAGATGTTGCTTAGTTTCACACATGAACTAAAGTTTAAAATATAATATCTGACCACCTCTTTAAAACACATCAGGAATTGTTCATATGAAAGTCAAAATTAAATATACAGTTTATTTTTGTTGTTTAATCTAAGTCCTCTTTTGTTTGTTTAATAACAAAAATAGATTCAATTTAGATTTGTATTCACATATGAACTTGAAACAGTAGAGATAAAAAAGTTGGTCAGGAGAAGCTCAAGACTTGGATCAAACTTCTTGATTCATAAAAATGTATTGGTCACACATTATTTTGATGGTCCATTTGATTATAAGTAGACTGTCTGCTTAATATCTGTTGGTTCTGCTCTATCAACAGACAATTAACTGACTATAAGAAATTTTGCAAGTACATGTCAATTACACTAACCCTAACCCCAACCTAGCAATCTCCTTATAATCTAATGGGAATTAGTTGGCATGTACAGTGGATGCAATGTAACTTAAATTCAACAAACGGATCATCAAAATAAAGTGACCAATTTATTTATTTATTTATTTATTTATTTATTTATTTATTTATTTATTTATTTATTTATTTATTCATTCATTCATTCATTTATTCATTCATTTTCTTGTCGGCTTAGTCCCTTTATTAATTCGGGGTCGCCACAGCAGAATGAACCGCCAACTTATCCAGCAAGTTTTTTACGCAGCGGATGCCCTTCCAGCCACAACCCATCTCTGGGAAATAATTTATTTATTTATTTGTTTATTTATTTATTAATCTCTTTAAGCAATTTTTTTATCATTATAAATGTGGGTCTTTAAATGAAAATATAAATATCTCTCTCATATTTTCAATCGTGTTCTGAATATGAACGAACGTTTTATGAAGTTTTGAAGGCGATTTTATTTTCAGTTTGAGGTTTATACCCCTTTAAAATTTTTCAACCTATTTATTTTGTTTCGGACAGGAAAAAAATGTTAATCTTACAAGAATCTTTTTGTTTCCATATTCACATTCTTGCTCTCAACGAAAATTCACAACAAATGTGCTGAATCTGAATGGGCCATTATTCTTCACAATCTCTCTCATATGAACACTTGCCCTTTAAAATTCCAACTTTTTATTTTAGTCATGAGACAACCACATTAATCACGGAAAGCAGCCAATGGCCTCCAGTGGACTCCGAACACAAATCAGTAAGATTCAGATTGATGATAAATGCTTCCTCTACTCCCCTCCACAAGCAGATCAGTGATTTGCAATCTCTGAGTCGCCCCATAGATCCTGTGATCTCCCAAAACGGGATGCCTTCCCTCCCGGCGTCCACTTGGCCAACCCCCCCTCCAACCATCATGTGCGCGGGATGACTGAACTATCTTGCTACTGACAGAAGGAAGGTTGGGGAAAAAAAATCCAAATTAAAAGATTAAGGAAATACGTGACTTGTACCGCACGACCAGTGGTTCACCTCTCACATGCTTTGCATTCTTTTCAATGCCAGTTCATTTTTACCGTGCCCTTCTACAGCACATTTATAAGCACATATATAATTATATAATTATTAATTAGAAAACATTGTGGTTTTGCTGTATTATGCTAAATATTAAGTCTAATATTCATGTGACCATGTTCATTACACAATTTGCTTGTAATACAATTTTGTTTTGTAATTATTTGCACAGTCATTTCCATTGCATTGTTGCTGTTGCGAGTATATGTGTGTGAAACAACAATTTAAAGTTCACCTAGAAATTGTCTGAGTCTCTCCTGTTGAACACAAATGAAGATATTTTGCTGAAAGCTGAAAACCTGTACCCATTGACATGTATGACTATAGATATCAATGGTTGCAGGTTTAAAGCTTTCTTCAAAATATCTTCTCTAGTGTTCAACATAAGAAAGAAACTCATAAAGTTTTATACCAAATTGGGAAAAAGTACAAATTGAGTACATTTTTATTTTTGGGTGAACTAATCGCTTTAATGCCTTGTCGGAAAAAAAATAAACAAATTTGCATGTGAAGTTTTATAAACTAATTTCGAAAGAAGGACATGATATGATCGACTTCAACTGGTCCTTATGGGTAATCATTAGCTAGCCTAATCTTATTCCAAAATTACTATAAATATCATGCCTAAACTGCATTCTCTACAGTATCTTTGTTTTGGAAATTCCTCCCTCAATACTTCCCTTCTCCTCAATTCTAGGATCGGGCGACACGGCGGCTCAGTGGCAAGCGCTGCCTCGCAGCAGGAGGCCCAATAGTTCAAGTTCTCACTCAACTAGTCGGCACTCTCTGCGCGGAGTTTGCATGTTCTTCCCATGTTCGCGTGGGTTTTCCCACAGTCTAAAAACATGTAACATAGGTGAATTGTAATAAAAGTCACTGGCACTTAACTAGCTGGGCCTTGATACATACTGAATGGATTCTTAAAGAACCACCTTATTAATCAAAGTATAGGTAAAAAACAAACTGGGGGGCTCTCAAGAAATACCTGATCTTGCATCCCTCCTAATGCTCATTGACCAAGTGGAAACCTTGGGCTCATCTATCTCCGAGCTCAGGGTTCTCTCCCGGGACAGCATGCCAAACCTGCTATTATATTCGAGCATTATCTTAGTGTGAACTATTGAAATAATATTATTTTAAACAAATTGCATAAACAACACTTTTTAGTAAGCAGTTACTTATCTGCAGCCAGAAACACAGAGAAATATATATATATGAGGAAAGTGATTCCGCTCCATATGTGATGTTTTATAAGCAAATTTGGGAGGAGCAGGCAGCACTATAAATAAGATACACTATAAATAGCCCACTTAGTATTACTCCCCTATCTTCATTTTTTGAAGAATCCCCCCGTCCACCCCATATCACCCTTTTCCTTCTTTACCAGGAGGAGTTCTTGAGAACTACCTGATCTCGTACCACTTTACATGGCCCTTAACCAGACGGGAGTCCTGGACTCAATTATCTCCAAGCTCAGGCTTCTCTCCCTGGCAGCAAACCTGCTTATTATCAAGCATATTATCGAGCAATATCTAAGTGTAACTATCCGAAAAAATATACAATTTAAACAAACAGTATTTATCCTTTAATGCATCTAACAGAATTCTATTACAGTAATTGAATAATAAAAATAAAATGATTTAAATTTAGTTTAGTTTATTTGTTTACAGGGTCAATGCACATTAATAAACATTAAAATGTAAATGTAAATGTAAATAAACATTAATAAACTGTAAAATGTGCCAGAATTAGCCAAGAATGGCTATTTTTCATCTGTAGACCCCTTACAGAATGTTAAAAAGTCGCACCTAAAATAAAATAATAAAATGAATCGTTACTAACAGTACAATTTATTATGCTTGAAATGATTTAAAATTTCTCATACAGTCACAGGCCACAAAACCACATGCAAATGGTGAATTATTATACAGACAATATTGGAAATCCTGCAAAGCAAATATTGCGAATGATCACATTGCACTATTGATGCTGAAATCAAAGTATATAACAATTTTGAGAGATGACTTTACACTAAAACATACAGTAAAAAGTTAATACGCTGAAAAAGATCTATTAAAATAAAATAAAAAATCAAATTAAAACATCAGGTTAAACATGACTCATACTGCAAAACCAGTGCTTCACCTATTGTACGCTTTGCATTTTTCTCAACGCCATTTCATTTTTACTGTGCCCTCCTTCCACACATTTACGAGATGTTTAAAGATTAGAAAACAGTTTGTATTCACTGATTCATTCCATGGCCGTTCTGCAAAGCTCCTGTCAAAAAAGACGAGAAATTTTCCACTGAGTTGTTTTTGATGCCAATGCACGTCTTACGTTATGGCCTTTTCCCGTTAAATAGTCATGCTTATATTAGATTCAACCCAAACTTCATTAACTACTCGGTCCTCAAGTGGAACTAATCAAATTTTATTGAGGCCCGGGGAATGCATTCTGTTCCTCAACCAAAACAGAAACGAAGTGGTGCAGTGAGACCACAAAAATGATCCTAAAACCCCTGCAAATGTTGTTTGAGCACGATAAGGAATCGTACCATGTCAGTTCAAAAATATAACTGCGCTAAAGCACAACAGCTGGCTTTGTTTGGACATGTGCTCTTGGGTGCTCTCTAAGCAAGCGGTGGCTGCTCTGGAAAAACAGGAATGCAGTGGCTGGTAGCCGGTTGTCAGAGCTAGATCTCCCAGAACGGTAGATGAATGGTATCGCCATTTACAATCCACATATGTGCCATCAATTACTTTTGTTTACTGTTTCCCTCTTTCAGTCTTTCATTGTACAGACACAAGCACATGACCTCACGCACACACACTGGCCTGCAGAAAGTAAACCTTTTTTCGTCGAGTTCAGCAGAAAAACCACAATATCCTTGTGGGCCTCTGACACGAGCCATTGAAAATCAGAGACAGAACAAGAGCAAATACGAGGTTGTGATGAGCCACATGCTTTTTAAAGTTGCACACGCTCTGTCTGATTTTGAGCCAAATGATTTTCTGCTTTATTGCAAAATCAAATTATAGAAATAATCATCATCATCTTGTGAAACAGATGCACAAAAACACTGTAAGTAGATGCAGATATCTGGCTTTGGATCTTAAAAGGATGAAGAAACCCTCTTGAAAGGTTTACTTTTGTTATGAAAAATAAATGTAAACAAAGAAGTATATGTATAACAAAGAAGTATAACAAAGAAGTATATGTATAACAAAGAAGTATACATAAACCAATTCTATTTTCTGGCAGTAGCCTAAATAAATAATAGCATACAAGCATAGATACGTTTAATGACTTTTCACAATCCTAAAATTTCACATACCATAATGTAACGTAACGTAACATAGCGTAGCATAATGAAATGAAATGTAACAACATAACGTAACAAACATAACATAACGTAATGTAACAAAACAGAATATAGCGTAGCGAAACATAACAACATAACATAACTAACATAACAAACATAAAGCAAAGTAACATAATGTAATGTAACGAAATGTACTAAAACATAACGTAACAGCATAACGAAATGTAACAACATAACATAACAAACATAACGAAATGTAATAATGTTATGAAACCTAACGTAACAACAAAATGAAATATAACAACATAACATAATGGAACATTATGTAATGTAACTTAACATTGCATAACATAACACAACTTAACACAAAGTAACATAACAAAATGTAATGTAAAGCAATGTAACATAACAGTGTAACGTAACACAATGAAACGAAATAACACACATAACATAACAACTGTAACATAATGTAACGCAACGTAATGTAATCGAAAGCAATGTAACATAGCGTAACGTAGCATAATGAAATGAAACATAACAACATAACATAACATAGCATAATGTAACATAACATAACATAGCATAACATAACGTAACGTAACGTAACATAACAAAACGTAACATAACAAAACAAAGCCTAACAACATAACATAGCATAACAAACATAACAACCTGTTTTTACCCTGAAATGTGACCAAAATTGTTGCGTTATTTGATTTTCGATTAGAAAAGAACCAAAAGTCGTGCATTCATAAATCGAAATAGATTGGTCATAGCATTTCGTCACCTTGGAATTATAAGGTTCTATATGCGTTCTGAATGATTTTGAGATGTTGAGCTTCAAAGTTTTTGTTTTTTAAATAAAAAGTCTTAAATGTAAAAAAAAGTCCCATAATGTCTTGCTACTTAATGTCATTTAATAAGAATGTCAATAAAACAATTTTGACAAAAATGTCAGATAGAACCTTATAATTCTAAGGTGACAATTTATTTCTGATTCACTTTTGTATGGGAATCAATGGGAACAGCTACTGTGAATCACCCTTTCAGGAATCAAGCTACAATGTTTAAGCTCTATTCACTAAAACGAGTCGGTACAAATGAGTCATTCATTGTGTAATCGAATTTAACTCCACTGTCTGTTTCGCATTATAGATTACATTCTGCAGATTACTTTAAACGTTGTGACCTATGGAGAATCTGTTTTTATTCATTCATTTTCTTGTCGACTTTGTCCCTTTATTAATCCGGGGTCGCCACAGCGGAATGAACTGCCAACTTATCCAGCAAATTTTTACGTAGCGGATGCCCTTCTAGCCGAAACCCATCTCTGGGAAATATCCACACACACACACTCATACACTACGTACAATTTAGACTACCTAATTCACCTGTACCACATGTCTTTGGACTGTGGGGGAAACTGGAGCACCCGAAGGAAACCCACGCGAAGGCAGGGAGAACATGCAAACTCCACACAGAAACGCTAACTGAGCGGAGGTTCGAACCAGCGACCCAGCGACCTTCTTGCTGTGAGGCGACAGCACTACCCACTGCGCCACTGCCTTGCCCCGAATCTGTTTTTGTAAGTCTTAACTATTTACCAAATAAAAAACATATGCTTTACAATTTCTCTGAATCACCAAAAAGAACACTTGCCATAGTAAAAAAAAATGGGACAAATGCAATGTCAGTTACAGAAGACCATGGTAAACACTTCTTACCTGTAAAAAGCGGCACCCTAAACTCCATTATAGATATGTAGACTACAAGCTGATTAAAGCAAACTTATTAAGTCCTGCAGTGTTGTGTATACTATCTATATTTTAAATACAAGTTAATCAGCACCTGTTGTAAAGCGCAAGCATGACAGATGACACACTACTGTCATACAGAAATATGATTGGTTTGAAATGTAACATCTGGACAATGATTGGCTGCATGCAAAGGGATGATTTTTCATATTTATATCTTACTAGTTTATTTAAACTTGAGTAAACTGATTTCTCTTTTCTTAATACATGACATTATACTGTTGTCTGCTTACATAAAGGACTGCTAGTTACTATAAGTTTTAGTTTTATACACCCTGTGGATGAGGCTGTTTAGGTTTATAGAGCTAATATGTTTTGAGCCTTTTCACCCATTTAGTCATTACCAGTAAATCAGCTTTAAGCATGGTGTCATCATCTTAATTACAAACAGTCTCTTTTAAAAACAGTCAAGCTTTTCGTTCTTTTATTGTGACAAACAGAGAAATACACAGCTTTGTTTCATTACAGCGGTCACAGCAGCCACATCAGCAAAAGCAGCGAGCAGATAAACACATACAACGGAATGTAGGACAAAAAAAAAGTGAGTATTGGAACAGGAATTTAATGAAAGACTGGCTTAGTCGGCAATAAACGCAAGAAATCAGTGGTGCAACTCTGGATTCATTTTTCTTAATCCAATGTAAAGTTCAATTTTAGCTGAAGTTTCAAAAAAAGTTAAAGGCATGTTTAATACATTTTGCATACACTTTTTTTAAAAGCAAGTATAACACCAAGGGCTGTGCTTAGTGCTACAAAATAACTAGAAAACAATAATCAACATTTTTTCATGAAGTTATGCAAAAGGGAAAGCAAAAACTAAAATAATGTTGAAGAAATTAATTGTAAATACTGATGAAAAGAAGATGCTAAAATCTCTTGAGTTTAAAAGTATAATTTCATAACATTTTATGACCTGTAGATGAATTACCATGTTTGTAAACATTCAGGATGCGTGTGCAGTGAGGTTACAGAAAAAAAAAAAAAAAACAAGAGCGCTAGCATAGTGCCAAGTTTGTTGTTGTCTTAGAAATAAGTTATATTGATTACATATTATATATATTATATACATAATGCTTTCAGTGTATTATAACAGCTTGTCACCCAGCGATAAGCACAGTTATTCTGCAAAATTAACATTCAAGTGAGCGGCGTTCATCTGACAGGTGCATTTGTGATAGCATTCTCCCAATGGATACTGGATAAGACGAAATGGCCAAGCATCCATTTACATTTACATTTACATTTAGTCATTTAGCAGACGCTTTTATCCAAAGCGACTTACAAATGAGGACAAGGAAGCAACTTACACAACTATAAGAGCAACAATAAATAAGTGCTATAGGCAAGTTTCAGGTCTGTAAAGTCTAAGAAGGAAAGTATTAGTACTTTTTTTTTTTTTGGGTACAGTTAGTGTGATATCCAGAGAGGCAATTGCAGATTAGGAAGTGAAGTAGAGACTAAATAGTTGAGTTTTTAGTCGTTTCTTGAAAATAGCGAGTGACTCTGCTGTTCTGATGCAGTTAGGGAGTTCATTCCACCAACTGGGCAGATTGAGCGTGAGCGTGAGCGAAAGTGATTTCTTCCCTCTTTGGGATGGAACCACGAGGCGACGTTCATTTACAGAACGTAAGTTTCTGGAGGGCACATACATCTGCAGAAGTGAGAGCAGGTAAGAAGGAGCAAGGTCAGAAGTCACTTTGTAGGCAAACATCAGAGCTTTGAATTTGATGCGAGCAGCAACTGGCAGCCAGTGCAAACGGACTAGCAGCGGAGTGACATGTGCTCGTTTAGGTTCATTGAAGACCACTCGTGCTGCTGCGTTCTGGAGCAGCTGAAGAGGCTTGATAGAGTTAGCTGGAAGCCCAGCTAGTAGAGAGTTGCAGTTTGGAGAGAACAAGAGCTTGAACAAGGAGTTGAGCTGCATGTTCAGATAGGGTCGGATCTTTCTGATGTTATAGAGTGCGAATTTGCACGATCGAGCAGTTCTAGAAATGTGGTCAGAGAAGTTTAGTTGGTCATCAATCGTTACTCCAAGGCATCCAACCTGAAAGATACAACTATCTTATTGATACTCCAAGTGATTTTACAAGAGAAAAGTTAAAGGTCAACAAGTCTTTTGATGCCTGCAATTTTGTTCTGTTTGATACGTTCGTTGTTTCATCTTTTTGTTATTAATAATTTCTTAGCAAATCTTGAGTTTCTTCAGCTGGATTATTTATGTTAATGTCTTCTAATTCTATAATTTTCTGTTCCAGTTCAACTTGATGTTATTTCGCTTTATTTTTATTTTATTTTTTTTGTAAACAGAGTATGAAATTATTTTTCCTCTTAATACTGCCTTTCCTGTTTCCCACAGAAGAGATGGGGATGTTTCAGACGTTGTTTCATCTTAACAATAGCATGATAACATGATATAGGAAACCGCTATTTTCATTTTGATATTAACAACTTAACAGACAGCAGAAATGTTGAGGCGTCAGGCTGCATATATAAGCGTCATCTTCACTGTATACATACTTATAACAAAGCGGAACCTATAACGTAACTGCCTCCTTTCATTTTCATTGAAAATACGAAACATACTCTCTTTTGCTAAATATCAGTTTTAATAATCAATAATGGCCATTTTAAAAGTATAACTTACAATAAGTTTATACATTATGGGAAATAAAGGCAAACAATCAGTCAATATAAAGAATGAACATGGTTACATTAATTATTAACTTATCTTTGCGCCTAGCCAAAACATGTTACCTAAGAACAAGTAATAGATTTAAAACACCAAAGTCGGGGAAAATGTGGTTAGATATAGACAACAAGATGAATTAAATATCACTTTAACAAATAGTGAGATTTGATTTGAAAGGATCAAAAAGGGAGTAAAATAGGTGCTCTTTAAGTAATTGTCTTGATAAATAATAGCCATTATTTAGCCTTTGATAATGATAATATTTGCACAATGTATATTACTACACCTCTCGATATTAAAACTGACTGTTATTAAATTACCAAATAAATTAAATTAATACTTTACTTTTTCAAAGCAGTGAAACTTTGTAACTTAATACACCCAACACTACGACCAAGTGACAGCGGTTTTACCGTCATTTCTGAGTGTTTATAATATAGTTATTCAACGTAAATTCTAAATGAATTATAAAAAATACATATGTTGAATTACTGACGACAAATCCATTCAACAAAACCGTACACAATCAATTACCACCCTCAAAGCTAACAACAGATCTTTTTTTAAATGAAAATCACTTATAATTCAATTCAGAAAATGAATGGGGTTTTTTCTGTCAGAGGCCCTCTGCTACTTGTATTGTCAGGGTAATCGTCCAATCACAGTGAGCTGCAAATCCCATGCTATTTTGCATATATTTGTCATCACCCCACCTCCACATTCAAGCCACACTTTGGCATCTTAGTGAGACCACAATGAGCTCAAGGGAGACAAAAGAGACCCTGTCACACGGCATTAAACAAATTAGTGCCTGGAATCATTTCGGCACTGTCAATTATTTTCTCATTTGCTCTTCCGATAAAGCGCACCTGGTGGAACTGAATGTTTATGGGAACGAATCAAGTGATGAGAGGGGAAAGGAGTGAAAGAGTTCATTGTCCTCCATCAGACGGAGGAGACTTGGGTTTGTTTAGAGTAGACTGGAATGATCTGCTCATGCTTAAAGAAAAAGGGGGTTGGGAATAACGGGAGATGATATACAGCTTCCAGACAATGTTCATCTTCAAACACTTCCTATGAAAATATCCCCCCCCACCGCCCCTCTAACCCATGCAGTACCCCACTACGCGTCCAGATGTGAGCGAGAAAGAAAAACGACGGCTGGCAGAGATATGTAAACCAGTGGAGAGAGTGAAAGAGACCGAAAAAGAGCCTTCTGAAGAGATTTCGGTTTGCAGTTTCCAGCTGAGTGTTCAGACAGCAGATTCTCTGGGTGTCCTTTATGTGTGTTCAGAGAGAACTTGCTACGGATGCCCTGAGACTGGAATGGAGGAGAGTTGTAATTATGCCTCCCCCTAAACAGCTTGTAGGCTGCGAGCCAGAGTGCCTTCTGTGAACTGCAGTGTGTGTGTGTGTTTGTGTGTGTGTGATTGTGAGAAAGTGTGTATACCAGTGGGTCCGCCAGCTGGACAGATGATTCAAGAGCCTTTAATATCCTGTGGAGACCCTGTTAACACATAAGCACGTGTGCTCACATTCAGACACAGACATATGTGTGTGGACTCCAATAACTGCAACCGGTGCAAATCCTGTCTCTGAAAGATTTGTACTTTTTTTTAATATTAAAATGAGTGCAAAAAAAATCTGAGGCAGAACATAAAAGGAATATTTCGGGTTTAATGAAACTTAAGCTCAATTCATTTAGACCTATTTGTTCTTTCTTTTTAGTAATGCAACAAAATAAAAGTTTAAAGGAATTATATAGCCAAATGTAATGGGAATGACATTTCTGAAAGCTATTAGTTTTATTTAAAGTTATTTTCTGCTTTAAATGTGTAAAACTAACATCTATTTAGCACCGTTATGGTTAACTAAACCTACCTAAAGGGATAGTTCACACAAAAATGACAATGTACTTGCTATTTTCTCTCTCTCGAGTGGTTATAAATCTTTATGACTTTCTTTCTTCTCCTAAACAATAAAGAAGATGGTCTGACCATTAACTTCCATAGAAAGATAAACAAATACTATGACAATATCTTCATTAGTGCTCAACAAAAGGTTTGTAACAAGTGGAGGATGAGTAAATGATGATTATCTAATACTAAACAAACTAATGAGGCGACGCAGTGGCGCAGTGGGTAGCACATTCGCCTCAATGCAAGAAGGTCGCTGGTTCGGTCCTCAGCTCAGTTGGTGTTTCTGTGTGGAGTTTGCATGTTCTCCTAGCGTTCGCGTGGGTTTCCTCCGGGTGCTCCGGTTTCCCCCACAGTCCAAAGACATGTGGTACAGGTGAATTGGGTAAGCTAAATTGTCTGTAGTGTATTAGTGTGTGTGTATGTGTGGATGTTTCCCAGAGATGGGTTGCGGCTGGAAGGGCAACCGCTGCGTAAAAACTTGGTAGGTAAGTTGGCGGTTCATTCTGCTGTGGCGACCCCGGATTAATAAAGGGATTAAGCCGACAAGAAAATGAATGAATGAATAAACAAACTAATGCAGATTATTGTGAGCGATGGTGCTGGTGTCTGTGGCTTGCCGTCTTGTAGTTTCATTTTATGTTATTTTTTATTTGGTTGTATTTTTTGTAACATAATGCGGTTTGTCTCTACTGGTCACTGACAAATCAACTTTACTAAGTTATGTGGGAAGATAAACTCAATGATCAATGAAAACCATGATCAATCTGGTTATAGAACATTCTAGAATAGTGGCAGATGCAACACAAACAAGTGACGAACTTTAAAACGGCACCTCTGAGACCGCTGTGATCCAGATTGTTCTGGATTTGTTGGCCGGTTTGAATAAGCCTGTGGGTGTGTATGTACATATATATTCATAGACCTACTTTGTTAGGCACAGAAATCTGGAACTGCGTAACGCTCTCTCGGTTTTCCACCATATGGCAAGAATGGGACTCTGTGAATTGCAAGGGCCACAGGAGACAAGAAGAGGGAGACAGAGAGAGATTGGTTGAGTTTACTTTGTGTGGAGTGTGTGTCTGTGTGTGATTGTGTGTCTGAGTGAGTGATTGAGTGAGCTGCAGACAAGGAGGCCGTTCTGGAATTGATTTATCACTGTTTGGGATGGGAGGGGAGTCTGTGCGTGAACGTGTGAAGGGATTGGGTCTTTCTGAACTTACGGTGTGCCAGACTGACAGGATACTTACTATGCTGTACCCTAGAGAAAGCAAGAGATAAAGTAATAAAAAAACAAGCTTTTAGATATTCACACAACTCAAGTGATGTAACTCCATTCAGATCATTATTCTTGCATTATATATTACTGCGATGCTAGATTTCACTAACCTAGATTCCAAACCTGTACAACTTTCTTTCTTCGGTGAAACTCAAAATATGATATTTTGAACTTTAAAAGCTTTCTAAACAACATTGGAGCCCATTGAATTGCATTGCATGAATAAAATACCTGACGTTTGAATAAATGTATTTTTCAAAATATTGTCTTTTGTGCTTCACAGAAGAGAGTCAGTTGTACAAGTTTGGAAAATCAATAGATGATAACAGAATTTTCAACTTGGGGTGAACTATCCTTTAAATATTGAATAACTTAGAACTTCAACATAATATTGACATTACTACACACTGTTTTGAGTGTTCACTGTGTCAGATTATTAGATTTTTCCCTCATAATGTCTTGTTGTGTTGTGAAAAAGACATATTTCAGACTACACATTGCTTCCCCTCTAAAATTACAACTTTTAAATGTATGCATGATGTCAGCGAATAGGCGGAAATAGTGAATGACTTCAGAAAACAAAACATACTTAAAAATCAAAACATCTCAGTATTGCTAAAATAGCTCTATTACTCCATTAGATATACTAATACATTGCATACTGTCACTTAACAAATGGCGTTTGCTGTGTGTTCAAACTACTTATGTAAAATGAGCTGAAACAATATAATTCTTTTGTGGGGACAACTTACACTATCAAAAGTCTTGTTGATCCCAGTTGCAAGAGCAACAAATAACAACTGGACTTCTAGTTGAACATTTGGTAGATTTTTCTGATGAATCATCTGTTGAACTGCATCTTAATCATCACAAATACTGCAGAATACCTTTTTGAACTTGCATGGACACAAGATTCTCTTAGAAATCAGTTAGGTTTGGTGGTGGAAAAATCATAGTTTAGGGTTACATTTAGTATGGGGGTGTGCGAGAGATCTGCAGAGGGGATGGCAACATCGACAGCCTGAAGTATCAAGACACTTGTGCTGCCATTAAATTTTACAACCACAGGAGAGGAAAATTCTTCAGCAGGATTGCGCTCCTTCTCATACTTTAAACTTCACATCACAGTTTCTGAAAGCAAAAAAGGTCAAGGTGCTCCAGGATTGGCCGGCCCAGTCACCAGACATGAATATTATTTAGCATATCTAGGATAAGATGAATGAGGAGGCATTGAAGATGAATTAAAAAAATATTGATGAACTGGGAGTCCTGCAAGAACGCTTTCTTTGCCATTCTAGATGACCTTATTAATAAGTTATTTGAGTCATTGCAGAGATGTATGCAGTCGTCCAAGCTCATGGAAGTCATACACAATATTAGTTCTTTTTCCATTGCAGCATGACTTTAAATAAAAAAATATATATATTTATATACATGCTGTAAGTGACAAGAATTTTGTCTAAGCAAAGTCAGAACATACTGTCCTTATTAAATAATAAAAAAAATCAAGGCTTGATCATAATTTATTTTGGTAATTACACATAATCAGAAGACTTTTGCCTTTCACACAAGACACTTCTGATACCAAATGATCAACTAGAAGTCAAGTTATTATTTATTGTTCCTAAAATTTGGATAGGCAACAATACTTTTATCAGGTAGTGTAATTGTTTTTGTTCAACCCAATTAAATTTGTTAAAAAAATATATTAAATTTGTTAAAAAGATTAATTCCTTCATGTTGTCTCAACACAAATTATTTATTCATTATTTTTTTATGTAGCCAGGAGATCACATTGAGACAGAACTGCCTCTTCTTCCAGAGAGACCTACTAAGACGGCAGGCAGCACATAAAGTTTCACATAAAAATCACAAAAAACAATACCACAATATTACAAAATCACCATTTGTAAAAAGCCAGATAACAAAAAACAATTACAAGCATCCTTTAAGACAAAGAAAATGTTTAAAAGTACTCAAAACCGGAAGTGTGTCAAGATTAAGCTGATGATTATCAATTATGTGGAACCCAGCATTGTTTACAGGGATGTTTGGTAAGTGTTTATGACAGATTTTTTGTTCTATTGGTCAATGTTACAGATGTGATAGAATCTGCTGTGTAATTACTTCTTTCTCTCTCTCAACATTGAAGTATCTCAAGTTCACTACACTGATTTGTTTTGGCCCAATTTTTTTTTTTTTTTTTTTATTATTTAATTTAACAATTCAGTTGATGGAGTGTGGTGACCCCTGATAAATAAAAGAGACTAAGCTGAAGAAAAATGAATGAATGAATGAATGAATGAATGAATGAATGAATGAATTTGGTAGTTGGGTCCTGTTTATATCTACTGTTAAGTTATCAACATTAAACTCTAAAAGTGACATGCTAACCTGAACTGAATCAGTTTTAATTTAACTGGATATTTGCCAGCATTCTGCCACTATTCTCCTGCCTGCCTGACTTGCTGGAATGTTCCACAATTTGAACTGTTTTATGGGTTTTCATTTTCTTTTTCTTCATCTGTGTTAAGCTTCTTTGCACTTTATGCAATCTACATTGTAAAAAAGCACTTTAGAAATAAAGATGAATTGAAATGATGATTTGAATATATTTTGATCAAATGTATCACAAGCCCATGATTGGGATGCATTCCTGTTTACACATAGTGTTTGAGTCTACCTTTTTTTGGACAAGCTCAAAACATATTAGATGATGTTGGCACCTTACTACAGAACATGTAAACAGACAGAATGATTCTAAATTCAATTTATCCAAATGACAATAACAGTGTGAAATAATTTGCGTGCCACCATTTTAAAACTCACTCTGTCTACTCTGTCAAAAAAATACGTAAATTAGAAATTAAATTAAAATTTAAATTTTTGGTCCCATAATGCAATTCACAACCTTAAATAAACAGAAAACAGATATTATTTAAAGTGGAGTACCACAATTATATACAATTAAATGGCACATTGATTCACCCTATATGTGCTGCTTGCACCACTGTCCGAGTTTGCGCTACAAGGGTTTATGAAAGCTGAATCTATCCCACAGTACCGTAATCTTCCATCTCTTCATCCTCAAGGGAGGTTACAAAGAGCTCCCCGCTGCTCCCTCTCACATCATTACTGCGCTTTGAAAATAGAGAATCTAGAAAAAGCGTTTAATTCCAGACAAACTGATACATCATTGCACTTCTGTAGGCCACAAGGGCTCCATTGATCGGCTTGTTTTCAAGGCAGGGAAGGAAAAGTGAAAACTGAGCCACTCTGGCTTTTTTTCTTCTTCCCTTGTTCCTGTTTTCAGAATTCCTTTCATCTCCTTTAATCAACACTCTCTGATTTTGCTGAGCAATAGCTGGAAATATATTTATATTCTATTTTCTGTTACATCTCATTTATCAGGGTTCATGTGCGATAGCTGTAAGTACTTCAAATGCTCCAGCAATTTTGCACATTCTCGCAGCTCTTCCAATAAAGAAAGCAAGCCGCGAACCAAATTGTGCTAAACTATTTTTGGTCTCGCACTATTTCCTTTGTGCGCCGATCAACTTTGGCAAATGCAAATGGATTATTATCAGTGGTGTGAAGTAACAGATTACAAATACTGAAACTACGGATATTGAGGAGTTTTTTTCAGCAACTGTAATTTACTAAGTAGTTTTAAAAATGTGTATTTTTACTTTCCCTTGAGTACATTTTTAGTGCAGTATCTGTACTTTTACTCCATTATTTTCCTTCAACCTGCAGTCACTACTTTATTCTTGTCTATGGGGATTAGAAAAACCAGTTCTATAATTTCTGTCCAATCAATCCGCACATAGAAGGTAACTCGCATTATAATAAACAACCTCAACACATGGGCGATTTATAATTGCAGCAAACTGCTTGAAAGCAGGCCCGGATTGGCTTACCGGGAGGACCGGGAGAATTCCCGGTGGGCTGGTCCGTTTTTTGGCCGCAAGGGCCGGTGTCCCTAGCTCCAGAATCTGTTGCTCTCAGCAGTCACACTTTTTAAATATATTTATTTACTTGACCACAGTCTTCTTATTCATTCTTTTACCGCAGCTCTGCTCTTTTAATATATAACCAGTCACTTCTCAATATATAACTATTGTGGTCCAGTGGTTAGCACGTTAGATTATTACGCTGCCGACACGGGTTTGATCTGAGAATGTAATTTTTTTAATTTTTATTGTTACGACATAAAATACTGTTAGGGTTGTTGAACATTTGAAGTTCTAAAGCAGCTGTTCTCTTTAAAAAAACACGTGATAGTGTAATTAGAAACTGAATTGGAAATTACCTTATTTTAATATCGTCAGTCGTGAACTGAGGTGGGCCGGTCTGAGGCTTGAAACTCTAGGGCTGAAAAGGAGTCCCACTTCCGCCCTGCTTGGAAGCATTAAAAGTGTCTGAGATGATGTCCAAAATTTTTACACGCTTTGTTTAGATGCATGTCACTGAAGATGATGAATGTCTACTGTATGATGACCGAAATGGCCTAAAACACCCAGCAGAAACAACACACAGAGGTCGTACCCAAACGTTGCATTTTGCTTGAAATGGAAATTGGGTTGACGTCAGAACTTAACATCAGGCGGACGTCAATATCTAACGTCTAGCCTAAAATCAACCAAATACCAATGCCTAATGATGTTACAGCTTGACGTTATGTGGACCACTATGACATCTATCAGATGTTGGATTTTGGTTGCAATACCTGATGAATAAATGTCAGTAATGGACGTCAATATGACATTGGTTTGAGATGTTTGCTCGATGTTGGATTTTGGTCACTTTCTGACCACCTAAAAACAAAATATCAACATAATTTGACATTGTTATCAAGATAACATTGTTCTTAGATCCTGGCTAGACGTTGAAATTTTGTTCACCTAACATCACGACCTAAATCTAACCTAATATTAACGTGTTATGACGTTGTGTGCCTGCTGGGAGTGCATCTTTGGGGTTTGACTAACCAGTAAAAAGCTCTCAATGCCAACAAATATGTCATTGTTGATGCTTTTAAGTGTGTCTGAAGTTACACATCATACACTGTTAAAGGAGTAGTTCACCCAAAAATACCAATTTGACCATTTACTCTGCCTCAGATGGTTCAGTTCTAAGTTAAGTTTTAAGTTGAAAAGAAGTGTTAGAAACTGGTAACCATCGACTTTCATAGTTGGACAAAATTGTATGGAAGTCAATAGTAAAAAAATAAATAAATTTTTCAACAACAACAACAACAACAACAACAACAACAACAACAACAACAACAAAATAACAATCCTAAAACAGGTTTGTGACAAGTGAATATTGGACCTGTTCCTATGATTGGACTATACAAACATCAAGATCAGAGATCATTGAATGCTTGTCACTTGACGTCATGACCTAAATCTAACCTAATATTAAAGTCTTATGATGTTGTGTGCCTGCTGAGCAATAACTAAATGCACTACAGAATGTTACGTTTACACACATGCACAGATTACATGTAAACGCATCAGCTTTTAACAGCATAATACTCATGAGTACTTTTGAAAGGGCTACTTTTTACTCATACTTTGAGTAATATTTACAATAGATACTACACTCGCACTACATTTTTAGGCAAGTAATGGTTCTTTTACTTAATTATGATTTTCAGTACTCTTTCCACCACTGTTGATTATTAATCATTCGTGTAGATATGGACATAAAGACTACCCATTTTCCCAACAAAATTCATCTTCTCTTATTTTGTCCTTGTAATTCCTCCACAGCAAGTCAGCTTCTAAGAATCCGCTAAAATGATACGCTCATTAATTATTGAAAAGCATAAAAACTATTTGAGTAACATGACTAATGACGAGGGCAGAAATATATTGATTTTCATAGATGATGTTTCAGCATCCAGACTGCTAATTGCAATCACCATTCGACAAATAAAAGTCGTGTAACTCTCTAACTTGGTATTTCAAGCTCATTAGCGATCAACATCCGACCCCTAAAAAAAGCAGCAAAAAATGAGATCCAGTAGTTGTTGCCAGTCAAATTAAACTCGTGTTTTCTCCTTACACTCCCCGAGGAGACTAACAAAGGATAACAAGCTCGTTCCAAATCCTTCATGTTAACGACTAGAGTTTTGCCCCGACAAATGTGAGCTTGACAAAAGACGCAGCGACCACTATGATGAAAAATCTGTGCGATAAAGTGATTCAGCAGCTTTTGTTCCTCGGCCTGCTGTCCCTTTACTCTCAGGGTGTCTGATTGGCGGCTGAGTGGGAAGTCAAAGGTCATGAGAAGTCTGACAAAGGGCCTGGGCCAATACAAAAGTTACTAAGTGTGTCAGATTGGGAGGGGGGTCCTGAAAAAGACCTCCTGCCTGGTCCCCTAACAAAGAACCATCAGCATGTGAACAGCTATGAGTGTCAGCACTCCAGTTCTCCTCTCCTTCCCCCAATGCAGGGCCTCTCTCATGGCATGCCCTCTGTTGCTGTTGGGGGATAAGCGGTAAATCGCTGGCTGGCATAAGGGAGCATGTGTGTTTTGGGGTAGGGGGTTGCTAAATGCTACGACTGCTCTGCAACAAAGAACAAATCAAAGTGTGCCTCTTGTTTTCTTTTAAAAATACATAAAAGATTTTGGGGAGGGATCGGGGAACTTGTACGAGGAATGCGAGTCGGTTAATTTGGCACTGAAGCTGATGGAAGGTTTCCAGTGAAGTTACAAATAAGGCTACTTAGTTGTGCGTCTCGCTTTCAAAAAAAAAGGGGGAAAAACAGATTGGACTATGCCAGCTATGTTGGCCATTGGTGGCCTTAAAGGGATAGCTCACTTAAAAATGAAATTTCTCTCATCATTTACACACCTTCCACTACTTACAAACCTGTGTTTGGGAATTAAAACCATTGTTGGTCACCTTTGACCTGCACAAATACTATACTAAAACATTACAAACCATCAATTTTTAAGCATCAAATTCAGTATATTTTATTGGTTTGTAATGTGTTTTGACTGAAAATATTCAAACAAAAATTCCAGTAGAGACCTAATATAATATAATATAATATAATATAATATAATATAATATAATATAATATAATATAATATAATATAATATAATATTCATTCATTTTCTTTTCGGCTTAGTCCCTTTATTAATCTGAGGTCACCACAGCAGAATGAACCGTCAACTAATCCAGCTAATGTTTTTACAAGTGGATGCCCCTCCAGCTGCAACCCATTACTGGAAACATCCATACACACTCCTTCACACACATACACTATGGACAATTTACCTTACCCAATTCACCTGTTCCACATGTCTTTAGACTGTGGGGGAGAGCAGAGCACCCGGAAACCAACACGAACACCACATGAACACGGGGAGAACATACAAACTCCACACAGAAATGCCAACTGACCCAGCTGAGGCTTGAACCAGCGACCTTGTTGCTGTAAGGCGATCATGATATCCACTGTGCCACCGTGACGCCCCATAATATAATATGATATTTTTTCAGTGCTGGGTTGTGGCTGGAAGGGCATCTGCTGAGTAAAACATGTGCCGGAATAGTTGGCGGTTCATTCCGCATTGGCAACTTCTGAAATAGAGACTAAGCTGAAAGAAAATTCTGAAAAATATAATATTTTGGTTCTGTTGTGCACAAAGAAGTTCAACTGTGGAATGTTGGAAACCTGTGACCATTTACTTCCATAGTAGGAAAAACTAATACTACGGAAGTCAATAGCTACAGGTTGGCATGGTTAGCAAAACATCTCATGGTACAGTAAAGAACAAGTAAAGTGTGAGTAAATGATGACAGCATATCAACTGTGGGTGAACTACTTAGTTAAAATGAATACAATTTCTATTGTATGATCATTAAAAACTATTACAAATCAAAACAATTTAGAATATCCTGTGTAAATAAGAATTTTGGGTTAAACTTTAGAACTAATTTCCATTATGATCATTAAAAACCATTACAAATCAAACTAATTTAATTTATTTGTGTAAACTATCCTTTAAAGTCACATTCTATGGAGAGCGGCTCTGTGCTGACCGGGGACTGAAAGAATGAATGCCTTGAAGCCATTTAGAAGCCTCTTAACAAATTTAGTGCTTAAACAATACCATCCCAGCCCCATCTATCTCAGCATCCGTCTTAAACCTGGCGTACAGAATTAACGACCTCACTTAATGACTGATAGCCAGAGCCCAAATGGCCTACTTATTAGCGCCACTGTTCACTTCTAAAGCTATTCAAACAAAAAGACTCAACTTCTTGCTCTATTCTCTTGTGTGCTTCCCCGCTTCTTTAGTTACAGTGATGAGTCTCGGGGGTTGTTTGGTTTTTGAGTCGACTGTCAACAAAGACTTGCAAAGTACAGAAACTGGAGATCATTAGCTGCCTTTCTGGAGCTGTTCTTAATTATCAAGCCCACACTCTGATTTAAGCTAATTGCCCATTAGCTAAACAATTAGCCAACTTGCTAACGCTAAAAGGATTCTGAAAACTCCCAAATTCCAATGCAGGCAAATGTGATTTTAAATTATTTTGGCAAAAATGTAGTAATGTTTAAATTGATTTACATTCCCTTTTTTGTGTGGATGGGGAAGTATGGTAAAATAATGAATGAGGAGACGTTCCAATGGGGTTTAAAGACTCTGATGAACATTGAAATGCCTTTTATTGTGTCAAAAGTGATTGCTGTTATTACAGTCAGGACTTTATGTTAGCTTTATGTGGTCTTTTTTGCATTGTGGACATTTATAAAAAAAAATTAAATAAATAATAATAATAATAATAATATATATACACACACACACACACACACACACACACACACACACACACACACACACACACACACATTGATAGTGTTAACTAATCTTATTATTTTACAATTACATTATTTGCCTAAAATCTAAGTTAAAATGAAAATATAGATATAATATTACATCATTTCAAAGTACTAGTATGAATAGAACTGAAACTAAATAAATGTAGGCTATATATACAGTGGGTATGGAAAGTATTCAGTATTCATACCCTCTAAAATTGTTTACTCAAATTGTTCATCAAATTCATTTTTTTTTCACTCAATGTACACACAGCACCCTATATCGACAGAAAAACACATAATCGTTCACATTTTTGCAGATTTATTAAAAACATCACATGGTCCTAAGTATTTACACCCTTTGCTCCATATTTAGTAGAAGCACCATTTTGATCCAATACAGCCATGAGTCTTTTTTGGGAAAGATGCAAGTTTTTCACACTTGGATTTGGGCATCTTTTTAAATTCCTCCTTGCAGATCCTTTCCAGTTCTGTCAGGTTGATTAATAAAAGTTGGGGGACAGATTTTTTAGGTCTCTCCAAAGATGCTCAATTGGGTTTAAGTCAGGGTTTTGGCTGGGCCATTCAAAAACAGTCACAAAGTTGTTGTTAAGCCACTCCTTCATTATTTTAGTGCTTACGGTCATTGTCTTGGAAGGTAAATCTTCAGCCCAGTCTGAGGTCCTGAGCACTCTGAAGAAGGTTTTCATCCAGCATATCCCTGTACTTGGCCTCATTCATCTTTTCTGAGGCTTATCCTCAATTATCTTTGGGCTCTTCTCTTCTGATTGCTCAGTTTTTCCAGTCGGCCAGATCTTGGAAGAGTTCTGGTCATCCCAAATGTCTTTCATTTAATGATTATGGAGGCCACTGCGCTCTTAGGAACCTTAAATGCAGCACAAATTCTTCTGTAAATTTGGTCAGATCTGTGCTTTGCCACAATTCTGTCTCTGAGCTCTTCAGGCAGTTCCTTTGACCTTATGATTTTAACTTGCTCTGACATGTGCATTGTGAGCTGTAAGGTCTTATATAGACAGGTGTGTGGCTTTCCTAATCAAGTCCAATCAGTATAATCAAACACTGCTGGAGTCAAATGAAGGTCTTAGAACCATCTCAATAATGATCAGAAGAATGGACAGCACCTGAGATAAATATGAGAGTAGCTGCGTCCCAAATCGCATACTTATGCACTATTCTACGCCATTTTGTAGTATATAGTGTAAGTAGTGTGTTCACACTGAAAACTCTAAAAATAATAAGTGCACTTTAATTACCCGGATGCTGCACTCATTCAGCCGCTAAAATGAAGTGTGTAATGATGGACACTTCACGCACTCAACGACCGCAGGTTTGCTTACGTAGCGGAAGGGGCGGAGCTATCGGACGCACATGTTGAATAACTTTATTTATTTTGGATGGTGAGAGCAAAATTCTTCTACGAGAGTGATTTTAGCGCCTCCCGATGGTTAATGCGGTTAAACTCGCGGCAGGTAATATTTGATAATTCGGTCGTTTATTTCACTGATTTGGCAACCGTCAAACGTCATCAGGGAAACAGTTTGAATTTCCGCTTAGTAAAAAACATTAGTGTGCCATTTGGGATGACACTACATACATATACTATCCTGTTGAGTGTGTAAGTGCATAAGTACATAGTGCATGAGTGCATAGTGTATAGTGTGCCATTTGGGACGCAGCTAGTGTCTCAGCAAACAGTCTGAATACTTAGGGTCATGTAATATTTCAGTTTATTCCTTTTTATCTGCTGAAAATGTCAACAATTTTGTGTTTGTCTGCCAATATGGGGTGCTGTGTATATATTAGGAGGAAAACATGAACTTAAATGATTTTAGCAAAGGACTGCAATATAACAAAAAGTGAAACATTTAAGGGGGTCTGAATGCTTTCCATACCTACTGTATTAATGTATTTTTAACTAAATTATCTAAAGAAATTATATAACAAAATTATAATTTCTTTCCCATAATTAATTTTATATTGTGTACTTCATCTGTAATATTAAAACAAGACTTTAAATAAACGAAAATGTGTTGAAGCAAAGAGAAAACGTCTGTTCTGGCCTTTAAAAAAGAAAAAAAATCAGTTGGACCAGCAGCACCAGACTCTATACGGTATTCAATGACACATATTTTCCTGGATTTTCAAACCTTAAAGCAACAGACACAGATTTCCCTCTAAATCCAGCGAGCGCCTGCACAGATAGATGGAATAATGCCTGATTGTTATGAATGGACAGACATAGCGCTGAGGTCGGCACATATGCACTCTTAAGCTGACCCGCAGCCAAAAAATGTTTGGATTAGACAGAATGGGGAGACGATCACTTCCTCTAGCTATAAAATTATCCTCTTTACCCTCCATTGGAACCAGAAAGATAAACACACTCCCTGTTTTTGTAGGTGTGTGTGTGTGTCTGGAGTTTTAATTGAACCCATTAGGAGGAGAGATAGAGTTACTTGGCTTAACTCAGAGGGGGTTCTGTCACTTTCAGGGTCTTAACATAAAGAACTGTTGTACTGGAAACCATCGTATGCTGTAAAGCAGGAATTTCTGTTTTTATGGTTTGGGTTATTTATTTTTAGCTCATTAAAGGGACAATTTGCAGAATACAGAGAAACTTGTTATTAGCAACATCGGTGGTCATTTAGCTGAACTGCAGCCAGCAATATATTGATTATAAACTCAAATAGTACAATGAAGTTGGAAATACTTTGCAGTGATATAACAAATATACAGGTACCATTCATCCTTTTGAGATTAGCATTTAGATTGTATGTATTTAGAAAGTATATATTAATATGCACTGCACGCTTTCCTCTCAATAAAGCTTTTACTGAAAAACATTGCAATATGAGAAAACAACAGTTAAGAATGCATTTAAACATAGGGATAGAGAAATATATATATATATATATATATATATATATATATATATATATATATATATATATATATATATAGAGAGAGAGAGAGAGAGAGGTTAATAAAATTACACTTTTATGATCATTTGGTGATATTTTTTGAGACTATATAGATCTACCTACACAGAAATCTGATACATGGAAATATATGCAGATTACATTTATGACTGACATGTTCATAATTGGAGTTTGCATATATAAAATATATGTCGCTCATGCAACATATTATTCACAATAATGCAAAAATGGCCTCTTATATTTAAAATAATTACATATATACACTCACCGGCCACTTTATTAGGTACACCGTACTAGAATTGGGTTGGACCCGGCTGCAGATTTGTTGGCTGCACATACATGATGCCATTGTCCCAATCCACCACATCCCAAAGGTGCTCTATTAGATTGAGATCTTGTGACTGTGGAGGACATTTGAGTACATGAACATTTTCATGTTCAAGAAACTAGTCTGAGATGATTTGCGCTTTATGACATGGTGTGTTATCCTGCTGGAAGTAGCCATCAGAAGATGGACATGGTCAGTAACAATACTCAGGTAGGCTGTGGCATTGACACAATGCTCAATTCGTACTTATGGGCCCAAAGTGTGAAGAAAATACCCCCCCTCACACCATTACACCACCACCACCAGCCTGAACCACAAATACAAGGCAGAATGGTTTGATGTTGTTGACGGAGCAGCAATCAAGACTCATCAGAGCAGACAACTTTTTTCTTCTATTCTCCAGTTTTGGTGAGCCTGTGTGAATTGTAGCCTCAGTTCACTGTTCTTAACAAGTGATAATTTGAGTTACTGTTGCCATTCTATCAGCTGGAACTAGTCTGGCCATTCTCCTCTGACCTCTGGCATAAACAAGGCATCTGCACCCACAGAACTGCCGCTCACTGAATATTTTCTAGTTTTTGGACCATTCTCTGTAAACCCTTGAGATGGTTGTGGCTGAACATTCCAGTAGATCAGCAGTTTCTGAAATACTCAGACCAGTCGGTCTAGCACCAACAACCATGTCACGTTCAAAGTCACTTAAATCACCTTTCTTCCCCATTCTGATTCTTGGTTTGAACTGCAGCAGATCGCCTTGACCATGTCTAAATACATCGAGTTGCTGCCATGTAATTGGCTGATTAGAAATTTGCAATAATGAGCAATTAACCCTAATAAAGTGGCTGGTGGCTTGCTTTTTAAAGCAGCAATTTTAAAATATATGATTCATATATGACATATTTTATATTTATAAAGTCCGATATACATTTCCACGCCATATATGTAATTTCCATATTCACGTGTCAGATTTCTATATGAGTTGCTATGCAAGACTACAGCCATTGCATGAGACTTTGACATTTCACTACAGTATATCTCTTTTGACATCATCCTGAACATTGCATGAGTATTTCATAACATATGTAAGTATTTGTATTACACGTCATTAAAAAAAAGCTCTCAAAAAATACATAAAGTCGCATCTTTTTGACTTTACGAGCAACAATGTCCCAAATCTTTCACATAAAAATCAGTCAACAAGCTTTTTTCATGGACAAACCATGAAAGAGTTTTGTTTCTAAAATTTTGTTACAAGCTGTTCACACACTGCCAATAAAAATAGCCCCTTAGAAGTATATTTTTCCATCATATTTGATGAACACACCATTTTCTAAAAGACCTATCCAATCCTTTTTGGGCATGCGGAACAATATTTTCTTTTTCTTGTAAATCACATTTAAACCCACAGTGCTGAAGACATTCATCTGATACAAAGTTTAATCTGGGGGTGCAGATCTGCAGGCGAGAGACTTAAACTGCTAACAAAAAAAAAAAAATCCAAAAATAACATAAAGGGAGTGTAAAGAAGAAACCAGAGAGTATGAAAAAGAGAGTCGGAGAGAGAAAGTGGCTCTGATTCTTTGTGTAAGGTGATCCTTCGCTCATAAGAGTTTCCACAGAAATCAGGCTGACATTGTGAACACGTGGCGCGCTGCCGTCCCAGGCTCCCCCCTTCCCAAAAAAAAGACCCCCACACATCTGCCAAGCCAAGCAGACCGAGCGAAGGGAAGAAAGAAGGAGGGAGGCTTTAAATCTATTGCATACTGAATGAACCCCCATCTGAAATATGTCACCTTTGAGCCCCCACATGCGCCCAAGTCACCGATGCCCCCAGAAGTGTGCATGCCTTTGTGCGCTGCAAGAAAAGAAGTGTGTCGAGAACAACGAACAATAGGTTGTTTTGCTCCCCCATCCCCAACACTGTCATGTTTTGTGAAGTCGCTCTCACCCAAAAAAAATAATAAAAAGCCTTTGAACTTAAAACACAAGTTATTCCTCCGTGTTGAACAAGAAATATGGAGAACTTTTCATTTGTAAATATGCAGCTCTTTGATCAGCAAAAGAGAGAATTGTTTCTTGATAACCATTTCAGGCTATCCAGTGATGAAAAACAGCAGTGTTGGTGTATTTGAACTCTACAATAAAAACAAAAAAAAGCTTTTTTTTTTTTAAATGTGACATCAGATATGCACAGGTTAGCGGCATGCAGACTGAAGCACGGTATCGTTCGGCTACAAAAACAAGCGATCAGGTGACAAAGCAACAGCTGCCAGACGGACGGGAATCGGCCTACTCTGCTACGTATACACACTCTTGCTCTGTTGTCGTTGGAGCAAAAATCAGAGAACAGAACATGTCTTTGTGGCTTGCAAATGTGAGACTGAATATCAAACATCTGCTTCTCTAAATGTTGGATTTCTGTGTCTTTTGGTCAAGTGCCATGTGAGGTCTCTTTTTCTTGACTATTTTATTCTGGGAAGTTCGAGAGAAAGTTCACCCATTTACTCACCCTTATGATGTCCAAATCTTGAGTGACTTTCTTCCTCCTGTGAGACAAAAGATTTTCTGTATTATTATTGATATTTTATGCAGTCTACTTAGTACACTGTAAACCCCGCTGTTGTCGTTACTAAAGATATTAAGTTGATACAATCTGACATTACTTAAATATCAAATAAATAAATATCAATTTTGGTATGAAAACTTAAACAGGTGTATTTGATTACTCATTAGGAAGCAAAAAACTTTTAAATACTATTTTCAAAAGTTCACACTTAGCTGATGATTGATTTTAAAGCTTGTTTGGCATGCTGTCCCGACAGAGAGCCCGAGCTCACAAGATCCTCGAGCTTGGGGTTCCCTCCCTCCCGTTTGCAGGGCGATAGGGGAGTTTGAGCTCAGATAGATCTTGAGAACTCCCCTGCTGTAGTTGCTATTGAACAGATAGTGATTGCTCTTAAGAGATAACTACTTACTAGGAGCATGTCTGTGGTGGCAATTTGGATTAGTCAATTAACTTAAGTTGCATGTTTTTTGACGGTGGGAGGTATATATATATATAACGGTGCTAACCACTAGGCCACCGTGCCACCCATCTAGGAGGTGGAGGAATAGTAGGATTGGAAGGGGGGATTCTTCAAAACGAAGATGGCTGTTATATGGAACTTAGGGTATCTATAGTGGCTTAGGAATCGTCTGATTGGTGAATCATAAATTTAATGATGCAGGACCAGAAACAAGCAATTATAAGCATGTGATCCTCTCAAAGTTAGTTTATAAAAAAACTTCACTTAAGTTCTCTGAACTTAACATTTTATTTTATTTAAAGGATTCACAATGTCTCTGTTTAAAATGATTGGTTGTGCTTGAAATTCTGCCTTGACAACCGTGCTGATTGGTCGATATATATATATACATATATATATATATATATATATATATATATATATATATATATATATATATATATATATATATATATATATATATATATATACACACACAAGGTGGTCATTTTACTTGTGATGCTGAATTTTGCTGAGACACTACCTGAACCCATCTGATGAAAGAAAAAAGTTAAATTAGTAAGTAGATAATTAAATGCTTATATGCATTTTTCTCTATTGAAATACAATGATGGGTTGGTAGCGATGTTGCCTCTCAGCAAGAAGGTTGCTGTTTCGAGTCCCGGCTGGGTCAGCATTTCTGTGTGGAGTTAGCATTTTCTCCCTGTGTTCGCAAGGGTTTCCACCATGTGCTCCTGTTTCACCCACAAGTCCAAAGACGTGTACTATAGGTGAATTGGGTAAGCTAAATTGGCTGTAGTGTATGTGTGCATGTCCTGGTCTTCCAGGTTGGGGGTTGAGCATTAGACGAAAAACCCACCTCGAAAAAATTTGATGTTCCGAAACATCAACATGGTGCGGCAAAATATAAACTTTGATATAAACGGCCCTGGGAGTAAGTGAGTGAAATAAAGAGAAGCTGAAAATTGTTTTAGGTTTAGTCTATTGACCATTTTAGGTTAACTGTAATAAACATTTAAGTAAATTCAATGAAGAGAGCACATTTGGTCAACTTAAATAATTGAGTTGTCGATTTCCCATTACTCAAATGAACTGAAAGAACCATTTTCCTCAAATCATTTGAGTAGTCTCAACTTATTAGGGTTTAAAGTGTATGGTAAGTATGAACTGCACACAAATCACAAGGATGATGAGAGCAAGGATGAAAACTCTCAGTCAAAGATAAGCATGATCTGATGTTTGGTGTCAGGATTATCAATTTTGCAGAATCAGAATATTGCTGACAAATCTCTGGTGAGCTGATAAACTCATCCATGAATAAGGATTCCCTGATTATGAAATGCTGACAGCACAATTTTTTAACTATAATAAAGAAGAGCATGGGATTTCAAACTTGAGTTGTGAACAAAACTTTGAGGCAATTTATACAGATTTTCATCAGATAATCTAAAAAAATAGAATCTTTACTAAAAGCATTTCATGTGGAACATGAAGTATAATATTTGTAACTTTGTCCTATGCTGCCTGTCTTGACAGGACTCCCTGGTAGAAGAGATATTGAATCTCAATTGGACAATCCTGGTTATATTTTTCCACATCATGTCTTTAGAATGTAAAAATACATTTTACCCCATTAATTTCAATGGAGTTTCTGTGCTAGCCTGCAGGTAATGATGGCGCCTGCATTTAATTGGTCTTTTTTTAATCTCTTTTTATGATTTAACATCCAAACCCTGCTGAAAAATCCAGCTTAAACCAGCATAGGCTGGTTGGCTGGTTTTAGCTGGTCGACCAGCCTGGTTTTAGAGGGGTTTCCAGCCATTTCCAGCCTGGTCTTAGTTGGTCAGGCTGGAAAATGACCAGCCAAATCCAGCTAAAACCAGCTTGACCAGCCTGGTTTAAGTTGGATATAGCTGGTTTTGGCTGGACTCCCAGCTTGGCTTGGCTGGTCAAGCTGGTCATCTCCCAACCTGACCAGCTAAGACCAGGCTGGAAATGGCTGGAAACACAGCCTGGAAGTGGCCAAAACCCCGCTAAAACCAGGCTGGTCGACCAGCTAAAACCAGCCAACCAGGTTAGGCTGGTTTAAGCTGAATTTTTCAGCAGGGAATGAATCCTTAAGTTTATTTAACTGAATGATTGTAATTGCATTACAACATCGATGCTGTAAAAAGGAATGAATATTAAAATAGTCACATAAAGCTTTCACTGGAAGTTCATCATTGGCTGAAAAACACTAGTGCGCATCCAAATTCATATACTATCCGTCCTATTGACCTTATTCTAAAATGCGGAAGTGAGCCTGTTTTCGCGATTGTCTTAGAACTTCCGTTTCAGCCGCCTATGGGAGAAATGACAAGGAATAATAAACGGCAAAAAATGGTCAAACTAATTGCTCTACAAACAAATGTTTGCATGACTATACAGACCAAGTAGAATAATATAACAAGGAAATATCAGTTTGCAACATCAAACAGCGAAACGAGCAGTTTTTAATGTTTAAAAATGAATGGAAGTGAATGAGACCGGAAGTCCTGTGCCAAAAAGATTCAAATGGCAGCGCCCACTCGTCTGCGGAGAGGTCATAGAATTAGCACGTCCCAAATCGTAGTATGTTGAAAAAAATAAAGGTTCTCTGATGGGTTACTATTTCAAAAAAAAAAAAAAAAAAAAAACAGAACCATCCATACCGCTAATATTGCACACCATTGTTGGACGTGAATTCGATTAGAACTACAAACACGGGAGAAAAGTGTAAATAAACTACAAACATGGCGGACGTGCGAGACCAACCGTCAAGTAGAGAGGCTTCGGTAAAGATGTTTGTATGACTGTTAATAAATATCTAGCCCACTGGAAAATATTTTAATCGCGTTCTCTGTGTTATATTCATCTGCAACAATACTGAACTAACTTATATAAAGACGTGTTTGGGCATTAACGTCTGAATGCTTAATTATCCAAAGACCTGAGTAGATTTTTCTGCATGAAAAACTCGTGAATGGGAGATTAACCTGCTGCTGCTTCTCCAAGGTTTAAATTAGGTAGGTAGGAATAAGGTAGGAATTTTATTTATTTATTTATTTATTTTATTGCACTAACCCACGTTTAACCATGGCATTATCCTACTAAAGCTGTTCTTAGTTAAAATACTAAAACTTGATTTTAACACGAAAAATAATATAACCAATTCCGCAAGGGTTGTGTAACATCTGACTGAAAGCTATTCTAAACTATTTAAGAAAGAAGATGGAGATGGTGGGAGTGCAGATTTTCCCCATGACTCATGTGGAAGAAATAAATCTTGCGAGTATAAACAGAGTGCATGATCGAGATCAGTAAACTATTTCTAAACAAGCGCACGTGTGCGTACCTAATGTCTCGAGAATGTGCGTAAATCTCAAGGTTCTTTTTAAACTCAACCCCCAAAATGTAAGACACGCGTTAATAAAGGTTTCATGAAGGGCGCACGCTGAATGATTATGACCCGCCACGAGCCGTGAACGCGGAGAAAGACAGGGGAAGAAAGAGGAAATAAAGCAAGAGAAAGAAAGAAGAAAGAACGATATGGGAAATAAGGAGGAGGGGAGAGGAGTTACCACACAGGCGGCAGATGCTCGCGTGCCTTTACAAACACCCACGGTGCCCTCTCGACCCGCGGCGGAGCATTCCGCCGTGATTCCCTCCTCCCTCCGCGCTCCGCTTCCCCGCCGGTTTCCACGGCCCTTCTGCGAATTGCGACGTCCCACCTGCCATGCTCTATTGTGCGCGTGATCCTTTTTCATTTCAATGACAAAGTTGATTCCCCCACGCCTCCTCCCTCTCTTCCAGCCCGGGGTGACTTTACGACCACAGCTTGAAAATGCATCTCAAATCCGCCTGTCCACAAAAAAAGCCATCTGATGAGAACATATGACGCCGCCAGATTTTAACACCCGCTCACATTGAAGGCCCATCTACGCTTAATTGGGCCGCTGCTGTAAAACTATTTACTTGATTACAGCTTAACTGCAGTAAACTGTTTGGTCACTTTGAGAACAAAAGTAACAGATGACGACCTTAAACACGCGAAGACAAAGAGTCAATCAATATGACTGCGTAATTCGGCAGCATACTGAATTTTCAAAACTACTTTCAGAACTTACAATTAATTCTAGTATGTATAGAATCATGTGTGATTTCCATCAAATTTCCCATTCGCATCTGCCTGTGCACATGCTGCGTCTTTCCCTTATATGGTGTGAGAATAAAACCACCCACTGGTTTAAAACGCACTCACTTGAACTTCTTTGAGCATGAAATGTGATTAGCAAAAAGTAATGATATTACATTTAGAGGAAGGCTTTGACCTAAAAGTTTGCTGGATAAGAAACGGCACTTGCATAAGTATAAAACATGTAGCTTTAATTATGAGTGTGACAAACGCCTACGGTTTAGATGGAAAGAAAGCTGTCACCTGCGTTTCGGCTTCATCGAATGACAAATGCAATAAGACTGCACAGCCTTAACGACATAAAATGTGATGTGTGGTTACAAAAATAAATGATTGATGGGCTATAATCAGGGTCACTGCTGTGATGAGACTCGAAGAGCCCAGATTCAGACTTCAGCTGGACTACGACAGATGGACAGCCACAGGTCACAGGACCGAATTTCAATGCGATCCCACGGTGCATCTCCATACAGCCCAATGTGTTCATCAGAACGCATCTTGTATAAACATTAAGATAAAATCAGGATGCAACTGAACATATAGTATTTGAAACATCGAGTGTTTGCGCGCAACAACAAAACGCACTAAGCGCAACGGAAAAGATGCGTCACGGGCAAAAAGTTCGCGTAGGTTTGTTAGCTAAAAGCATTAAGTGAAAATTCCATTCTTGCACTTTTGAAAAATAAGTATTTCTTGCAAGACTGATATGATTTTGCTTTTCTGGACATTCGAACCAGATGGCCCTGAAACTTCCAGAAGCTCATGTTTGCTTTTTGTTTGTGGGTGAACGCGCATGATGATGCTAATGCGGTGGAATCAGAGATGGTGAGTCGTAAAGTGGCATTGTTCACTGGGGGGAGAGTGTGACCTCTATGAGAAATCACATTGACTGGGGGTTAACGGAGGTTGGGGGAATCCTTTTCAAAGCGCGCGATTCGCCACGCGCGCAGATTTCTCCACGAGACACAATAGCGCGCTGATGGGTTCCCAGATATCCTCCAGTTCCCCGTCATACTCACCATTATAGCATGAGATTAAACTTTTTTTGAGATAGCTGTGTGCAATAGTACTATATACTGCATAGTATAATATGTGCGCAATATTATAACGGGTAGTTATTTTTACGCATTATTAAATATTAAAGTATTTCAAACTTACGATTTAAAACACGATAACAATGTAAAAGGTTTAACTGCTAATCTTTTTGGGGGAATCAAAATGATTGTAGTGTGCATTGCGCGTAAAATCACTTTATTTAAAGTTAAAAGTCGAAAGAAAACTTTGAAAACGCTTTAAATGTTTAAAATGACGCAAATTCTAAGTTAAATTGGTGGAAACAAATATGTTACAATAATGAAAACATTAGTAAAGTAAGAAGTAACCCAAAGTGTGCCAGGGTGACACGAGAAACGTTGGCCTTGAATACATGTGTCTATTTTCTATTGTTATGGCACACTTCTGAAACTCTGTCCTCCTCATGGCGAGATCTGCTTGCCAGCTCCACCACAATCACTGCTCTTTCTTTCCTTCATTCACCCTTTTCTTTTCTTTTCAGGGATGTACAGCCGTGGGGCGAGGAGAGGAGGCTGGAGTTTGGAGAGGGTGGGGGCCACGGTCTGAGGTGAGCTGCAAGGGGCTAGTCAGTGTTCTCAGAGTCACAGACAGAGCACACACACACACACACACACTCGCGCGCGCGCAAGGAGCTGCGCCTCCCACACACCCGCGCACCAACTCACACACAGTCAGACGGAGAGGAAAGTGGATGTGTGCAGCAGCAATACCGCGTCCTGATGCTTCTTCTGAGCCACTGAAAACGCGGAGAGAGGGGGAGTGCTGGTTCCTCGACTCTACACGCTTTTGCTTGAAATCTATGCACAGCATTCGAGGATTTATCATGCTTTAATCTACACCGAACAATCCACCAGCCAGTCTTCTGTGTGTGTGGAATAACAACTTCGCGCACGTCTTCAAATATGGGAACAACTAAGCACTCCAGCGACTGGAATGTTTTGTTTTGCAAGACGCTTCTGAAACTTATGCTTCTGGCGGCCGTGGCGCACAATGTTTCGGGGAAGACTTTAAAATACAAAGTTCTGGAAGAGCAAAGAGTTGGGACGGTAATCGCCAGGCTGAAAGAGGATGTAGCCGGTCTGTTAGCCAAACTCCCGAGCTCCGTGTCTCCGCGCTTCAGAGCGATGCAGAGAGGCAGCACCCCTCTGCTCTCCGTGCGCGAGGAGGACGGAGAGATCAGCATAGCCACCAAAATCGACCGAGAAAAGCTTTGTGAGAAAAACTTAAACTGCACTATCGAGTTCGACGTGATTACTATTCCCACGGAATACCTCCAACTGTTTCACATTCAAGTGGAAGTGTTGGACATCAACGACAACGCTCCGCAGTTTTCGCGCGCCATCATCCCTATAGAGATATCCGAGAGCGCGTCTGTGGGCACACGCTTCCCTCTGGATAGCGCGGTAGACCCGGATGTCGGGGAAAACGCGCTGCACACCTACTCGCTCACTCGGAATAACTTTTTCAAAATCGATATCAGGACGCGAACGGACGGCGCAAAGTACGCGGACCTTGTTGTAATGAGAGAACTTGACAGGGAAACACAGTCCAGTTATCAACTACAACTCACAGCTTCAGACTCTGGCGTACCGCCGAAATCTGGCTCAACTCTGCTTAAAATCAGCATATCTGATTCCAACGATAATAGCCCGGCGTTTGACGAGCAGGCTTACGTGGTCAACCTCCTGGAAAATTCATCACTGGAGACGCTCTTGGTAGACTTGAACGCTACAGACCCGGATGAAGGCAATAATGGCAAAATCGTGTATTCTTTCAGCAGCCACGTGCCCCCCAAAATCCTAGAGACTTTCAAAATTAACCCAGATAATGGCCACATCACTCTTATTAAGAAAGTTGACTACGAAACCACGTCTTCATATGAAATAGATGTGCAGGCTCAGGATATGGGTCCCAACTCCATTCCAGGCCACTGTAAAATAATAATCAAAGTGGTCGACGTCAACGACAACAAGCCAAAAATCAACATCAACCTCATGACTCAGGGCAAAGAGGAGGTGGCCTACATCTCAGAGGCCTCCCCTGTTGATACCTTCATCGCATTAGTGCGAGTGGATGACAGTGACTCGGGTATAAACGGTGAGGTTGTGTGCCGTCTTCATGGCCATGGGCATTTTCGCCTGCAGAAGACCTACGAGAACAACTACATGATTCTCACAAATGTGTCTCTGGACCGTGAGAAACGCTCTGAATATAGCTTGACGGTGATCGCCGAAGACCGTGGCACGCCAAGCCTATCCACCATCAAACACTTCACAGTGCAGGTGCAGGATGAAAATGACAACCCTCCCCGCTTTGAAAAGAGCCGATATGAAATCTTCAAGTCTGAGAACAATTCCCCTGGGGCATACCTGACGTCAGTGGTGGCCACTGACCCAGATTTGGGGCCTAATGGACAGGTGACCTACTCAATTGTGGAAAGCCAGGTCCAGGGCAGCTCTATTTCAACTTATGTTACTATTGACCCATCCAACGGGGCTGTGTATGCACTCCGAAGCTTTGATCGGGAAGAAGTTGGCCGGCTTTCGTTCACCGTGCAGGCGCGGGATGGCGGAAGCCCAGCCTTTCTGAGCAGCAACACCACTGTGTTGCTCACCATCCTAGATGAAAATGACAACCCTCCTATTATTGTTGCCCCACTGCTAAGTAACCACACAGCTGAGGTACCATTATGGCGGCACGCCGAGTCTGGTCATCTGGTGACAATCATTAAGGCGACAGATCGTGATGCAGGAGCCAACAGCGAGCTGACTTGCTCCATAGTTGGAGGCAATGACGAGGGACTCTTTGTCATTGACCCACGCAGATGTGAGTTACGAACCAACGGAAGTGTGGAGGCCTCAGGACGTGAGGGATTTGATCTAGCCATCCTGGTGCAAGACAGAGGTGCATCCATTCGACTTTCAGCGAGGGCCGTCCTGCACATCAGCCTACGGGACTATCCAGAAAGCTACTCCCTGAACCCTTCAGACATAAACAACCAATCCCCACTAGACGTGTCTATGATCATCATCATCTCCCTTGGTGCCATCTGTGGTGTGCTGCTCATTGTTATGGTAATGTTCGCAACCAGGTGCTCAAGAGAGCAGAAGGACCCAAGGCACTCCTACAACTGCAGAGTGGCTGAATCCACCTACCAAAACCATCCCAAAAAACCAGCCCGGCAGATCCACAAGGGTGACATCACTCTGGTGCCCACAATTAACGGGACCCTGCCTGTGAGAGCCCATCCTAGGTCCCCTTCAGCCTCCCCTGCTCCAGAAAGCCGGCAGAGCCACCACAGCCGCCAATCACTCAACAGCCTGGTCACCATCTCATCCAATCATGTTCCAGAGAACTTCGCCCTAGAACTTGCCCACGCCACACCACCAGTCGAGGTAAGACAACACGTTCCTTATTAACGATTTCAGAATTTATATCTGATTAAGTTCCCCTATACCTTCTAAAATATCCAATATGTTTGTTTTATTTATAGCATGTTTATTTGTATATCCATCGTGCATAAGTATCCATCCATATCATCCCCTCGTTTACCACACACCCCCCACCATCACCTCCATGGTTTGTCTGTATTTCTGTTGGCTTGCTGTCTGGTCTGCCATTATTCATTTTTTGTTTCCATTTTTTCTTTCTTTATTTGTCCCCCCCTCGCCCTGTTTCCTTTCTTTTTTGGTTATAGCAAGTCTCACAGCTTCTGTCCATACTTCATCAGGGCCAGTACCAACCCAGACCCAGTTTCCGTGGCAACAAATACACCAGGAGCTACAGGTAACCAATCACACGTCAGCCTGTTGCCACCTTCACAGACCATCCAACAGGGGGTTTAAAGTTCTAGTCCGTGAGAGTCTGGACACCCTGGAGGACTTGAGTAACAGATGCTGACAGCCTTATCATGCTAGCTAGTCAGCTGCCCTTTGAATAAAGCCTTTTTTGTTTATGTACAATACACTCCCTTCTTAAGAGGCTCATATAACTGATGAATTAAAAGTCAGATCTGTGATACATAAACTGTAACTTTTGCACTGTAGCAACTAACCGTATGCTCTTTGTCTGTAGGTATGCTTTGAATGAGATGGACAAGTTCAGTCTGAAGGACAGTGGGCGAGGGGATAGTGAGGCTGGAGACAGTGATTGTGAGATGGGCAGAGAGTCTCCTCTGCTTGGAGAAGGCTTCAGTGAGCTCTTCACTCCTGATGGACATCACCGACTGCATCCCAGTAAGCAAGAGTTTTTTTTTAAAGTTCTTTAGATTATTTATTGCAAACTGCGATCCAGAGACTCCCAAGGGGCCACAAGTGCTAGAGGAGCTGTAGAATTGCTTAGAGATTAGGGCAAAACAAACCAAATAAATCAATAAATAAAATAAACATACAATTAAGTTTAATGTTTAATCAATCGACATGTAAGAAACAAACATTCCTTCATTCATTTTTCTTCGGCTTAGTCACTTATTTATCAGGGGTCGCCACAGCTGAATGAACCACCAACTATTCCAGCACATGTTTAACGCATTGGATGCCTTTCCAACTGCAACCCAACACTGGGAAACATTCATACACACGCATTCACTAAGGCCAATTTAGTTAATTCAAGTCTTTCGGCTTCGTCCCTTATATTTTGGGGGGTTGCCACAGTGTAATAAACCGCCAACTATTTTAGCATATGTTTTACATAGAGTATGTCCATCCAGCTGCAACCCAGTACTGGGAAACATCCATACACACTCATTCACTATGGCCAATTTAGTTTACTTAATTCCTTCGGCTTAGTCCCTTATTTATCAGGGGTCGCCACAGTGGAATGAACTGCCAACTATTCCAGTATATGTTTTATATAGTGGATGCCCTTCCAGCTGCAACCCAGTACTGGGAAACATCCACACACACTCATTCACTAAGGCCAATTTAGTTTATTCAATTCTTTCGGCATAGTCTCTTATTTATTTGGGGGTCGCCACAGTGTAATGAAACGCCAACTATTTTAGCATATGTTTTACATAGAGGATGCCCTTCCAGCTGCAACCCAGTACTGGGAAACATCCACACACACTCATTCACTATGGACAATTTAGTTTATTCAATTCTTTCGGCATAGTCCCTTATTTATCAGGGGTTGCCACAGTGGAATGTACTGCCAACTATTCCAGTATATGTTTTATATAGTGGATGTCCTTCCAGCTGCAACCCAGTCCTGGGTAACATCCATACACACTCATTCACTATGGCTAATCTAGTTTATTTAATTATTTCGGCTTAGTCCCTTATTTATTAGGAGTTGCCACAGCGGAATGAACCGCTAACTCTTCTAGCATGTTTTACATAGCGGATGCCCTTCTAGCTGCAACACATTACTGGGAAACACCCATACACATTCATTCACTATGGCCAATTTAGTTTATTCAATTCACTTTTATCGCATGTCCATTGGACTGTGGGCAAAACCAGAGCACCTGAAGGAAACCCACTCAAACACGGGGAAAACATACGCACAGAAATGCCAACTGACCCAGCTGAGACTTGAACCAGTGACCTTCTTGCTTTAAGGCAACAGTGCTAACCACTAAGTCAACTTGTCGCCCAAGAAAAAAAAACAGCTAAATAAAATATAATAATCTAATGATTAAAATAATTATAAAAAGAATAAATATATTTTTTAAAAATCATATTAAATTGAAATAAATAATCCAAAATTGGATTTAGATAAATCAATATATTAAAACAATCAAATGCATGCAAAATAGATTCAAGGGAAAAATAAAATTAAACAAATTTGTGAATTAATAAATGCATATAATACTAAAGTAAATAAAAAAAAAAACATGCAACAATGTATCTTAACATTAACAACGGAATAAATATTGTGAACTTGTTAATAATATAATTTTATCAAATAATAAATTGGGCCATTGTGTAATAAATTAATATAGATACATATAACAGTTTAGTATGTGCATCCTATGCATGACCAACATTAATTTTCCATGAAATATAATGTGCATTAATAAACAAATGATTTTTTATGCAATCAAATGGAAATGTATAGGCCCCTTTTGGCTTTGAGGCCTTCATCAGTTAGTACTTATACTTGTTTCATTTTTTCTATTTAAAAGAAAATTGTATGTTCAGGCTCCATGCACAAATCCAAGTTCAAATTCAGGCAGCATGCATATACTTAAATATAAATATATAGTATACGTAAATATAAATATAATGCCCGAACAACCCAATACTTCATTTGTATTACTCTATATGCTAGTGAAATCATAATTTCTGATGTGAAAAATATGCATACTTGATCTATAATCCAATCATTACTTAGTCTAGAACATAAATTGGCTTGTGCGTGGGGATGGGCGATTGATTTCTGTAAATCAGCGTGTTTAATCATTCATTCTCCGCATGAGAGAAAGAGAGAAAGAGAGAGAGAGCAGGCTAAATGAGGGCCTGTTTTGCAAATGCACCAGATTGAGCATTTATTAGCTCTAAGATGTATTATAAATGGCCTTTCAAAATTAATGGCGATATAATCAGCCCTGCGAACATGAATGAGTAATGCCAAACATGTTCAGCGAGCTCTATAAATTGGCATATTTGATTTGTTTTGCATAGTCTCCAGAAAACCAAGCCGGAGCTGGAAAAGATTTTGTTTAGTCATTTGGCTTCCAATCGGTTATTTGACTAGTTTTTGCATGCCGTGTCGGAAAACACCGATCATTAACTCAATCTCTTTCTGATCTCTTCAGCGATGAAGCTGTGCACTGAAGAGTGTCGAGTCCTGGGTCACTCTGACCAGTGCTGGATGCCTCCATTGCCATCTCCAGCATCTTCTGATTACAGAAGCAACCTTTATATCCCTGGAGAAGACCCTCAGCAGAAAGCCACTCCTGAAGTGCCCCAATCTGGAGAGTCCACGCTGAGGAAAAAGAGTTTCTCCACATTCGGCAAGGAGAGCGAGGAGGGAGAAGGAGAAGCAGATGATGGAGAAGATCTATGTGGAACCACATCTTTGCTGTCAGAAATGAACAGCGTTTTTCAGAGGCTCCTTCCCTCCTCGCTGGATAATTACAGCGAAACGAATGAAACTGAAAAGGCAACCGCCTGTGCTGCAGGGGTGGGATCGCTGGAAAGAAGGAAGGGCCATTTACCAGGTAAACCAAGCCCTGCTACTTACCAGCAGAACGTTGCTGTTTGGGCAGCTAACACACACTTTCAAAATCCCGGCCATGGCCACGCCCCTGCTAGTCACATGACAGCCCTGGTGGCTCCACTCCCCGCCCCTTTGCCTGCTCCAATGCCGGCATCAGCTTCCTGTTCAAAATGGCTGCCAGCAATGGAGGAAATCCCTGAAAATCACGAGGAGGACGAGCTGGAGTCTGTGCTCGGACACTTACACGGGAAGCGCTGCGATAGTCGCAGCGAAATTATGGACGCCAGCGAGCTTGTTGCAGAAATCAACAAACTCCTTCAAGATGTAAGGCAAAGCTAAAGATTAGACTTGTTTTTTTTATTATTATTTATGAGAGTGGAAAGGTATGATATCGAAAAGAGAAGAAGAAAAAAAAAACACAGAGACCTGCAATTGTCGTTAAAGTTGCATTTCTGGATGTATTGTGTTTTGTGAATGCTAATTATCCAAATGATGTTTGTATTTTCTTGGTTTTTGGCCACAGTGTACACGACGTGAGTGTATTTATCTTTGTATTTTAAAAATACAATTTGTAGTCTTTATATTTATATCCGTGTATATACCTAAGTTAAGAATGTACATAAAGCTATCAGATTTATATTTTTATATATGCACGTTGGGTAAATAATCAAGATCAACATGCTTTGGTGTAAATATTCTTATTTATGAAAATGATTTCTTATTCTTTCGCTTTTTTCCAGTGGTATTGTTATATATGAGCATAATATAAGTACATGAATATTATTGAGTATGTGTTATTTGGCGGGGAGGGAATGAAAGCATGTTTTTTGGGGTGGGGAGCGGTATTTATATAATGGTGTATTCTTTTTGTCAACTTCAGTTTTACGTTAAACGAATGGAGAAAAAAATAAAAAGAAATGCAGATGTCACAAACGCACATCTGATCTGACTCTTTTTTTTTTCAAGTTTATATTGACATGTATTTAAGTGTTTTCCAGTAAATTACAGTCTGCTCCATTTAGTTTTTATGTTCCTGAAATACCCAGTAAAATGGCAGCGTGTGGTTGTGTTCCTCCTCTTCACAGACAGACTGTGACAAAAACATGCAAAACTAAATGCATTGTGATGACATTTAACGATGGAAATGATTGAAAGCAGGGTGTTATTTTCGAAGCTAACCATTTTCAAACTCAAACAAAATGAGAATGTTTTGCTCCTCCTGTTGGAGCAGTTCAAGGAAGAAAATAACTTATCTGAAAGCTCATTTTGACAGAAATTGGCCTTGACTTTAAGCTAAAACATAAAAACTGTCTTCTATCTACCTTTTTTCAGAGATTTTTCATCTTTTTAGTGACTCTTTCACACACGCATAAGTAACCGTGTTCCTTAGAGCAGCATTTGAAGAGGAAAAAAAGGCATTTTAGTCCCTCATTCCCGCTGCACTCGTGAAGAGCGCCCCCTACCGACAAAAAGGGAAAATTTCACGAACGATTTAAAGGGTGCAAACACTTAGGATATTGCAAACAATTGGGTGAAACAGACGAACAAGCTTGTTTTATGAATCCAGTTTACGTTTGTATGAGGGAAAAGCGAACATTAAGATAAACAATCAGCCAAAAAAGCAAAAAGAAGAATATTTTACATGATGAGGTGATCACTGAAGGAAAAATTATATTGTTCTAACTAGAGCCCCCTAGAGGCAGGATAGCAAAACTGCAGACATCCTAAATCTCTCTTTGCAACATAAAATAATATTATTTGGAATACATTCCAGTCTTTTTTTAAATTTTGTTATTTTACCCAAATTAAATTTATCAAGCTCAGCCATTCAGCCTAACAATGTCGACCCAGTTACCCACAATACTGCGAGAAAAAAGTCAAAATGTTGACTTTCAAAATGTTAAAGATCAAAATGTTAAACATTTAACTCTACTTTTATTATGTGGAAACATTTATTGTATTATTTTTGGTTATATTAAGATTTATAAATCTTGTGGATGAAGATCATCTTTAATTTATTATTACTATTAGCAGTATTAGCAGAGGCTGTGATAGAACAAACAGCATTATTATATTTTATTTATTAAATACATAATTAAATTATGTTAGTTTTGTTTATAGGTATATATATATATATATATATATATATATATATATATATATATATATATATATATATATATATATATATATATATATATATATATATATATATATATATATAATATTTTATGGAACTCCTAAATAATATATACTCATAGTTAAGCAGCTTTATTATTATTATTATTATTATTATTATTATTATTATTATTATTATTATAATTATCATTATATTTACTTAATAATTTATTTAATTTTTTAATTTATTCAGCTATTATATTATATTGTATTATATTGTATTATATTATATTATATTATATTATATTATATTATATTATATTATATTATATTATGTTATGTTTTTTATATTTAGGAAAATAACATTTTCTTATGGTTAAGCATCTCCTTTCTGACACCATAAGCAACAAACATACAGTTGAAGTCAGAATTATTAGTCCCCCCTTGATTTTTCCTTTCTTTTTTAAATATTTCCCAAATGATGTTGAACAGAGTAAGGAAATGTTTAAAGTATGTCTGATAATAATTTGTCTTCTGGAAAAAGTCTTATTTGTTTTATTTCGGCTATAATAAAAGCATTTTTTTATTTTTTAAAAACCATTTTAAGGACAACATTATTAGCCTGTTTAAGTTATATTTTGGTTTGATAGTCCTCAGAACAAACCATCATTATACAATAACTTGCCTAATTACCCTAACCTGCCTAGTTAACCTAAGTAACCTAGTTAAGCCTTTAAATGTCACTTTAAGCTGTAGAAGTGTCTTGAAAAATATTTAGTCAAATATGATTTACTGTCATCATGGCAAAGATAAAATAAATCAGGTATTAGAAATGAGTTATTAAAACTATTATGTTCAGAAATGTGCTGAAGAAGTCTCTCTGTTAAACAGAAATTGGGGAAAAAATTAAACAGAGGGGCCAATAATTTAGGACAGCTAATAGTTCTGACTTCAACTGTATATAAAGTTTTGCAGTAACAGTTTATAACTACACACTATGAATCATTTAATAAACTTTAGCAAATAGTTAATTCATTATCTGTCAAGCATGAACTCTACAATAACAGATGTTAGTAAGCAGTTTATAACTGCAGATACAAATGCTGTATTCTTGACTTAAGGACAATTATTATGTGCCTTATGATTGTATTTTCATACTTTGTTATTTTTTTTCCATTACTAAATTAAGAACTGCATCATTTATAAACAAATTACTGTGCAGTTAAAACTTCGCTAAATCATATTGAAATGTCGTATCATAATACATTGTTAAATTATGTTATTGTTGTTTTATCCAATGTTGTATTTTGACACTCCTGTTATTCGTCAATGTTTAAACTTTACAATAATTTTATGTTTTAAGATAAGATTGCCAAGATGTATTGTTCATTTGATATTGAGCCTTTAATTGTCACTTATAAGGCATTTAAAAGCATAAATAGTCCTCACTTTAGATTAGGTCACAAAACTGCTGAGTTTATAAAGCATTTATTAACATGTATAGTAACCATTATTATGTGCCTGAATAATAAGATATAAATGTAAGTTTGAATAGTTTATTAATAATTTACTAACTCATTTTAAATGATCTTAAAACCCCCAACTACTCTTAAATACAAATGATTTGTAAATAATGCAAACTTTAATTTAGTCATGACAAATTAATCAGTAGCAAAGTATGAAATAACAATTATTAATCACATTATAATTGTGCTTTATAATTCAATAATAGCATTTGTATCTGCAGTTGTAAACTGCTCACTAACATCTATTAATGTAGAGATCATGATTAACAAATAATGAATGAACTATTTGCTAATGCATTATAGAGGATTCATAGTGACCCTTTCATTCATTCCTTTTCTCGGCTTAGTCCCTTTATTAATCTGGGGTCACCACAGCGGAATGAACCGCCAACTTATCCAGCAAGTTTTTACGCAGCGGATGCCCTTCCAGCCGCAACTCATCTCTGGGAAACATGCACACACACATTCACACACACACACTCATACACTACGGACAATTTAGCCAACCCAATTCACCTGTACCGCATGTCTTTGGACTGTGGGGGAAACCGGAGCACCCGGAGAAAACCCACGTGAAGGCAGAGAGAACATGCAAACTCCAAACAGAAACGCCAACTGAGCCGAGGTTCGAACCAGCGACCTTCTTGCTGTGAGGTGACAGCACTACCTACTGCACCACTGCCTCGCCTAGTGTACCCTTTTGTATACCTTATTTGTTAAGTAAATTTTACAGTGTCTATTTTTATAATGAACATTTCTAAATGATTTAAAGCTGCTAAAAATGTAACAATTACCTGCAAAATAGCTGATAAACTGTTTGGAGTCGTAATTTAGCTTGACCTTTTTCATCCAATTTCTCAATAACCGGATTTACTCTCCCAGCAATATAACACGTTTGTAGAAATTATGCAAAAGTAAATGCACCACAGTGACATTTAAAGACGGGGTGTTATTTTGTAAGCGAAGAATTTCCAAACTTAAACAAAAAAAGAGAATGCTTTCCCTCACCTATTCAAGCAAGAAAATAACTCCTCTGAAAGCTCATTTTGACACAAAGAAATTGGCCTTGACTTTTAGCTACCGCGCTCCCTTCCATCTTCCTCTTTTTAGAGACTTTTATTCACCAGTACACACATGCATAATCCTGTAGCTTCATATATGAGGAAAGAAAAATGTGCTCTGTCCCTCAGGACACATAGCAGACCTAATCTGCCTAGTTTTGCAATCTTTTGTGCATTGTAATTTAATTCTACTGTAAACGTTTATTGTTTAAATGAATAATTCATTCCGTTTCTCCTTTCAATATTTTGGTTTATTTGCTTTTTTCGTCTTTTGTCCACAGTGAATCCGAATGCGGTCCAATGTTGATTTGAATGTAATATAAACAAATACAGTTAACATATTCTTCAAAATAAAGTATTTTATTTTACACAGATGAAAAAAAAAAAAGAAAAACTCATATAGGATTGAAACATGTGTGTATAAATATTAGCAAAATAAACATTTTAGGATCAACTGTTCTTTAAAGTTATTTACATGCTTACATATATTTAAATGTGACCCTTTTAAAATGACAAATTGCTCTATTTAGATAAAATCAGATCATATAGCTGCCTGAATAAAAGCCAATTTGCAGCATTAATTGTTTTTTTATTAAGCAGTAAACATTTATTACCAACTAATAAATAATTCAATACATAATTAATTCATTTTTCCCTCTATTTTCTGATGTGTATTTTTTTCATGCAGTAAATGTAAAGGTCCAGTGTTAATTTGTATATTTTATGAACAAAAATGGTTCTTCAAAATATTGTATTCATGTTGCATAGAACAAGAAAATATTACTACATCATGAGCTCATATATATATATATGTATATCCTGAATCATTTTTGTACATTTATTTCAGTGCACACTGTAATTTACTTACAGTAAACATTTATTACTTTAAATAGATAACTAATCTTTGTTATTTCTCTATTTATTTTGCTGTGCTTTTTTAGCGCTTTTTTCAATGTTGATTTGAATCTTATACGGACAAAAACGATTCTTCAAAATTTTGTATTCATGTTACAGAGAAGAAAGAAAGTCATAAAGGATTAAAACAATTTGAGAACAAGTAAATAATGGTAATATAACTATTATAAATATAACTTTTTTTGGTATACCATTTCTTATGTATATATGTATATGTATGCATATATATATAATACATACATATATATATATATATATATATATATATATATATATATATATATATATATATATATATATATATATATATATATATATATATATATATATATATATATATATATAGACCTTTTAACATATTTTAATAAGTCAGTCTTAAAATGTCAGAATGTAACATTTAAATAAAATTAAACCAGATCTTGTAGCTGCCATAAACAGGATGCTATTTACTGGATTTAATGCTCCAAGTTATAACACACACGTGCACACACACACACACACACACACACACAGACACACACTGCATACAAAGTCATGTCACTCACAAGAGTTCTTGTCACCAAGCAGGTTGGTAAATTGACATAATTACTGAGGTGAGTTTCTGATTAGCTTGCGGTGGAGTTGAGAGTGTAGATTCATGTCTTCCTCTTCATCTCTCACGTCTCTACAGCTAAAAATACACCTGTCTCCTTCTTCCATCATTTCAAGTCCTGAGGATAAGCCTGCCAACAGTCTCTTATCATTATCACTTTGTGCATATGCATGTGCGAGTCAGTGTGTGTGTGTGCAGCAATAACTGTGGGTGATTTCGAGTCTTTTAGAGACTGAAATAGGTTTCGTCTTATTTGCTTCCTTAAAAGTAGAAATTACACAACGAAATCCGCTTTTTGTCTGCCTTTGGTGCAAGTCAGTAGCATGAGCTGGTGGATTTATTTGTTTGGAAGTGCCAGTGACAATTATATATATTTTTAAAGTGTATATATTCCATCATTACATGGTAAAGGACTTTCTATATTTGGTGAAAAGCAGATGGTTGAAGTCAGAATTATTAGCCCCCTTTTGATTTTTTTTTATATATATATTTTTTTATATTTCCCAAATCATGTTTAACAGAGCAAGGAAATTTTCACAGTATGTCTGATAACATTGTTTGTTCTGGAGAAAGTATTATTTGTTTTATTTCGGCTAGAATATAAGGGGGGGGGGGGGGGGGGGGTGGGGGGGTTGCAATAATTCTGACTTCAACTGTAAATTAAACATGTTTTCTGTTTTTTTTTCAGTTAATACAGTGAAGGTACAGGTGCATCTTAACGCAATTATAATATAATGGACTTTTTTTCAAGATTTATTGGAGATGAAATTTGATTTTGATCGCTACAACTTACAGCTTAATGAAAAAAAAAAAAAAAAAAAAAAAAAAAAAATATATATATATATATATATATATATATATATATATATATATATATATATATATATATATTGGAAAAACATGCCTCAGGCTACATTTTAACAAAATGTGAAATAGGTTAATCTGATAACATTTCATTTCATGTTTCAGATGTAAAATCCACTTGAGGGCGCTGTTTACATTTTTGTGAATCTAAAATTGGTTACTTTAGGCTGATTTATACTTTTACCTGGTGCCCGTCACTAATCTCCCACGAAAACCTCACGAAACGGACGAGGCTTTTATAGTTGATGTATTCGACATTGAGATATTCTTTAAAACAACAGGGGGTGATAAAAATAAACATTGTAAAACCAGACGTATAAACCTAGAAGTAGGAACTTTCCAGAACTACATCATTTCATTAATATCGTTCAAGATTTTTTAACTAATTCTTTTTATAATTATTCTAATGAATAAAATAATTTTATATATAAAAAATATATATATATATATAACAGTTCTCTGGTTCTCGAATCTGATTGGCTGATAGCCGTGATATATTTAATATCAGCCTCTTTACCCTTTGTGTATTACTCCGCCCACATACAGCCAGCAACAAGTAGACACTACAGATCTAAAGTGTCGTTAGAATCTTTAAAAGATGCTTGCTCAGCTGTTTAACTGATTTGAATCCAATGCGAAAGAAAGTAGTTCCTAATACAAAAGGGTTTTTGAGACTCCATGTTGGATTTTGTTTTTTACACAACAATTATGCCATCAAACTGTTGTATAAACGCAATATCATATAGCAGTGTGATATTGCTGTATATCGGCACTGGTGGGGGCAGTAAGGCACTCGGCCTGGTGCCAAAGCACGCCTCCCACCAGTGCGATATACAGCCTTATCGCACTGCTACTTTTGTGATATTTCTCATGTATATATATATATATATATATATATATATATATATATATATATATATATATATATATATATATACATACATATATAAATATACATATATAAATATAATCGATTAAATATATGTCAATATATATAAATGTCAATATATGTCAATCGATTAAAAAAATTACTAATTAATCGCATTTTTTTTTTTGTAAAATTAATCGCGATTAATCGATTTTTTTTGGACTTGTGGGGAAAACCAGAGCACCTGGAGGAAAGGGGGGCTAATATTTAATATATGTATTAATCCAACTATGACGCCAGAATCCCGAAACTGTGACAAGGGTCCATTATGGCTGCATGTTCTGAATTAACCCAGGTCCCTGATATTTATACTCAAAATGTATCTAAACAATAAACATCAAGATTTAACATTCTAATATTTTTGAAATATTTAATTTTCCTAAAGTCCGTTTCCTGTAAGTCACAACAATCAGAATTTCAAAAAAATGCAAAAAAAAGGAGTCAAAGCTGATTTCCCCTTTGGATTGAGTAATTGATGTTTTTGGACTTGTGGGGGAAACCAGCACCCAGAGGAAACGCACACAAGTACAGGGAGAACATGCAAACTCCACACAGAAATGCCAAATGACTCAGCCGAGCCTCATACCAGTGACCGTCTTGCTGTGAGGCGATTGTGCTACCCACTGAGCCACCATGCTGCCCTATTAATTTAATATTATTTAGAATAAAATCTTCTTTTTATGCACCTATAAATGGGGTCCAATGACTAAAAACGTTAAAACCACCTTCAAAATATTGTCTTTTACATCACTAGAAGAAAGAAAGTTATATATGATTGAAAGAACATAAGGGTGGGAAAATGATGTCAACATTTTCTCTGCTTTTTTTTCTCAATATCTCTGAGATAGAACATATTTCATGAGCAAATGTTTCCTCCCATGATGCATAATGAAAACAGCACAACATCTGTGGCTCTGGAGTGCAGCTGTTGGCCAGAGCGCCGCCGTATGTGTCTGTGAAGTCTGGATGTGTGCTTTTGTCTGGATAAATGACAATTTTGGTCGTCCGCCAGCTTTTCAGCAAAGCATGGCGAATTACAAGAATGGCACGAGCTGGTGCGTTTAATGGTCTGGAAGTGCCAGTGAGCGAATCTCTCGTGTCTCTTTTTAAGGTGTATACGCGTCATCCTTGCATGAAAATGGGCTTTCTTTTTTCTGTGGAAAACATGCGATGATATGTTGAAAAATTTCACTGGTTTTATTAGTTCATAATAGGGTCTGGTGTTGAATATTGAATATTGACAGCATAAAATTCCTTTAGAAATACAAAACAAAGAAAAAAAACTTAAAGAAACAAAATTTTGTGTGCGTCTTGAGACAAATCAACTGCACTAATGTAATTTAAACATGTCAGCGCAAGTTGTTTTCAGTTGGGTTCGAGTCCCAGCTGAGTCAGTAGCCATTTCAGTATGGAGTTAGCAAGTTGTCCCTGTGTTCATGTAACGGAGGCCAGCTAGTGTGTGCTGTGCAGGTAAACCTCACTCCTTTGACCTCTAAAGGTGCTCTAGCGACAGACGCTTGAGGCCATGGTCTTTAGCCTACTTGTTAGAGCACCTGACTTTCATGTGGAAAGTTGCCGGTTCGATACCAGCTCGGAGCGGGTTGGGTGGCGTAGGACCGGCGGGGTTACATTGGTGCTGTGACCCGGATGGGAGTGAGGTTTAGGGGGGTGAGTGTAACGGAGGCCAGCTAGTGTGTGCTGTGCAGGTAAACCTCACTCATTTGACCTCTAAAGGTGCTCTAGCGACAGACGCTTGAGGCCATGGTCTTTAGCCTCCTTGTTAGAGCACCTGACTTTCATGCGGAAGGTTGCCGGTTCGATACCAGCTCGGAGTGGGTTGGGTGGCGTAGGACCGGCGGGGTTACATTCACGTGTGTTTCCCCCGGGTGCTCCGGTTTCCACCACAGTCCAAAGACATGCACTATAGGTGAATTGAATAAATTAAATTGGTCGTGTGTAGTTTGTGTAAAAAGGTGTGTATGTTTCCAAGTACTTGATTGCAGCTGGAAGGGCATCCGCTGTATAAAACGTATGCTGGATAATTTGGTGGTTCATTCTGCTGTGGTGACACCTGATGAATAAAGGGACTAAGCTGAAGGATAATGAATGAATGAACTAAAAAGTGCAATTTAGTCAAGGAATGTCGCTTTACATTAAAAGGGATAGTTCACCCAAAAATTTAAATTCTGCAAAACCTTCTTTAAAAGGCCAAGATCCATTGACTTCCATAGTGGGGAAACAGGATTAATATGACATAAAAGTAAATAAATAATGACATCATTTTTATTTCATCATTATTATTATTATTTGTTATATGCATATATTTCTTTTATTTATACTATATAAAGCATACCATGTTTCAAATACTATATCAATAACTGCTTTGCAGTACTGGGTAATGGGAACATGTTATTTTTATTTTTTGTTTTATTGCTGTTTATTTGTTTCTTTTGTCCATACATAATGTGAATGGGTTCTAATGTTGGCTTAAACATCATGGACACAAACAATAAAACATATCACACTTTGCAAGTTCTGGAACAAATAAAGTCAAATACAACTGAAACAACAGAAGGGTAAGAAAATAGTGTCACAAATAATATTTTAGGGGAACAACTTCTAGTTTATGTATTTATTTTCACTTTCAAAATGTCAAAATATATTTCTGAATAAAAAATATTGTCATAACCATATTTAAAATGACATTTACAGGATGAATATATCAAAACTGTATTTTTTCACTAACTGCTTTGTGCATGTCCTTATGCTTTAAAGAAAAAGATGTCTTTCTTTCTTTCTTTCTTTCTTTCTTTCTTTCTTTCTTTAACAATGAATGCAATCTAATGTGGACTTTGACATTATATTGACAAAAATCTAAATACAGTGCATCCGGAAAATATTCATAGCGCTTCACTTTTTCCACATTTTTTATGTAACAGCCTTATTAAAAAATGGGTTAAATTAATTTATTAATTAATTATTTATTATGTGATTTTTCAGGCTTTTTATTCTTGATAAATTTGCAACAATTTTGAAAAATCTTTTTTTTACATTGTTTCACATGGTGGTAGGGCTAACACATAATATAGGTATTACATTTTAAAAGTCATATTAACATGGCATTTAAAAAAAATATGGAAAACATTTATTTCAGTAGGTGCTTTAAGTACTAAAAAATGTCTCTATTCATTAATGCATCCATTCATTTCTAAATACAGCCATTTTTGTTCTGCATCAAATGAACAAGAGCAGACTTGGCGTTTTAAATTGGCTCATTAATTCCTGTCTAATAAGTGTGCATATTAATGTAGAGCTCTTGAGCCAGAAAGGTTGCAGCGTCTTCCATTTCCAGCTTTTGGGGTCAAATGTGTTCAAAGATCTATGAAGATAAACAGACTGATAAATAGTTCAGTTACATACTCATTTCCGACCTCTGTTCCTGAACATAAAAGTATGTTTATGATGAAGTAATGTAATGAGAAAGCTATCAGAATGATCATTTGTGTGAACTTCTGCCACATCATCATTGGATATTATAGTTTCCGACAACTTTTAATAAATCACAGCTGGTTGACTAATTTTTGGGGGTTATTTTCAGAGTCTTGGGTAGTTGCAACCCAGCTCTCTGGGTAAAATCAACTCACAGCAGGGGCTGACTGGGATACCACATATAATGTACTGATTTGTTTAAATGCAATAAAAATAGTGTAACAATGCAAGATTCCTTGCGTTTTTAGATTATTAAAATGAGATGCTCATAGTAGCCCTTAGTCAGACCTTTCTAAATTAAAAAAAAAATCTTACTAGCACCTTTTTTGCACCTGTAATCAAAGCTGCCCATCCCAAAAACAACACAACACAATTGCTGGGTCATCTTTCACAGGCATTTTTGGATCAAATTAACCTAATATTTCAGTACAAATAACCAATTATTGGGTAGAAAAACAACCCATTTATGAAAAATAATAACCCAATTACTTGGGTTAATTTAACCCCTGATGTGTTTTGTCCCATATTTACCCAGCAGTAGGGTTAAAAACAACCCAATTTGGGTAGTTTTTAACCCTGTGTTTTTTAGCTGCAGGCTAACAATGTTCATTTATTATTACGTTACCTATTAAAGCTATTAGTTACTAGTTAGTTAATTTGTTAAATTTACTAGTGACTAATAAAGTTATAGTTATAAAATATACAAATAAAACTTAAACTTTTCCAAATTTGATTGTGATAATGCAATAATGTGCACCTCTTTTAAAGCTGCTTTGAAACAATAATTACTGAGAAAAGCGCTATACAAATAAAATTGAACTGAACTTATAAAATCTGAACTAGAGTTATAGTGTGCAAAATTCTGTCATACGATTTAAAGATGATTAGACATTAAAAAAAGTGAGCGATTGGTCCATATTTAAAATTTCTGTCCAGAGAGGTCATGTTTTGATCTTTGATTGGTCTCATGTTGTCACGTGAGGTGGTTTTGCAGGTCAGAGTCCACCTGACTTGAACTTTAGGAGCTTGCGTGAATGGAAGTCTATGGGGCGAAAAGTGCAGTGTGATCACAGCTTTAAAGGTACCGTATGTAAGTTTGACACCCAGTGATTGAACTAGGTATTGCACTCCTGCATCAAAACAGAGGCAAGTGCAGGTTGCCAGATTGAGGACATGAGCGAGTGATTTTGAACCGTGTTCTAAAAGCAATGGCACGCGATAGAAACAATATTTTCTATATTAAAAGGAGTTGTTGTCCTAACCAACACCTCGAACTGAATTATTAGAAACGGTTTCTATTTTTTGCAGCTGAACAACAGAAAACTGAAATATGCTGTTTTCCACCAAGGCAACCTGGGGCTCTGAAATATAATTGGCTAAACTGGCATTGGGCAGGTTAAAATTACCAAAACAGAGACAGCCGTTCCAGCATGAAAAACACATTGTCAAAGTAGAATATCTAACTTTAGTATCGTTTTTTAGATAAATAAGAATGTTCACTTAGCACATTTTTTTTAAATATCTGCAAGCATGGTATTTTTAAGCTTTAGAAGTTTTTTCAAGATAATAATAAAAAAAAACTAAATGATGGGATAAAGTCAAAATTACATACACAGAGATACATAAATATTGCAAACTTATTCAATAAAAAGCGTAACATGTAACAACCCTTAAACTACCTGCTCTACCAAATGATTGACCACATTTTGACTCTTTTAAATAATGTCTGTTAAAGTCATTTAAAGAATAACTGTTTTAAATAATGGTTTGCATACACAGCATTATTAATTTACAAAAAAATAAAAATAAATAAATAAATCAAGCAAACATAATCATGTTGCACTACTACACTTGATTTTGGTTTTATTGTAAAAAATAAATAAATAAATAAAAAACAAATAGAAAGCATGTTAAATGAGAATCTGAAATATGGTATACTTAAAAAAATAAAGGTGATTTAGTATTCATAAATGTTTTATTATGATAATGTTTTAAATACTTTTTTTTAATTTATATTTTCATATTTTCATAGAATATTAATCCGGTACTTTTACTGTAAACTAACATATCAACCATTTGGTAGAGGCTGATGTTTTAGAAAGTATGGGATGCGTTGAAAAAAAAATGCATTGAGTGTGTTAACTAGCGACATTAGGAGTTTAGAAATGCAATCTATTTTTTTTTCTTGATGTGGCAGCAGACAAAAAAAAAGATACTTTCAAAATAATTAAATAAAGTAAAAAAAACAAAAGATTAAAAAACTAGGGTCAGAAACTAAAAACTATAAACTCTGACATCTATATTTGCATACAGAAAGCACATAAACTGATCTTATAAAAGTAATGTCTATTATTCCCTCCTTTAACTTTTTTTTTCTGTAAAGATTTAAAAATATTTTATAATTATTTTACCTCAGTGGTTCGAAAAGACCCACCCCTCACTCACAAGGGTCCTGAATTTGACCCATACATGATCTTATTCATCCTATTTTGTTTGCCATGCTATCATACATTTTGGAGAAAAACAAGACATAGAAAAAGTCATCTTTTTCAACTGAATGAATGAACGAACTAACTAACTAACTAACGAACAAATTAATAAAATATGCTGTTTTTCACCAAGGCAACCCGGGGCGCTGAAATCAAAAAGGCAAAAAGTCATCTGTTGTAACTGTGTAGTTTTTAAATAAAGAAAGCATTTTACATATAACTTTTATTCTAAATTTAGACCTTATTCTTGAAACAAAAACTGATCTATAAAAGTTGTAAAGCACCAAAAGTGGCTCATATTACGATTCATTTAAAGACTAATTTGGCTTTGTGCTGTTATCCATGATTTTTCAAATGTACTTTTTTTTACAATAAAAATCTGGCTGGTAGGGTACCCGCTGCGTAACACATATGCCGGATACTTGGTGGTTCATTCCGCTGTGGTGACCCCTGATAAATAAGGGACTAAGCTGAAGAAAAAATATTTATTATTATTATTATTATTATTATTATGTTTTAAGAATTGTTTAATTCAAATGGCCAAATTCTGACTAAGCAAAGTTGAATATGCTGGCCATTTTGCCATTTGCCTAATAAATGCCTAAAAATAATTCTTTTTTTTTCTAATGATATATAATATGATAAATTTGTATTGAAAAAAAGTACTGTTTTCATGTTTCTTTAGTCTAAATCTTTAGCAAATGTTTTTGGTACATCAAAATGTGTCGTTAAGATGACCATCCGACAAGCCAATCCAGAAAAAAAAAAAAGAAAAAGATATTCTTAAAATGTCACTAAAACGCAGTACAGTATTTCAACCTCATAAATAAATAGAAGATAGAAAAAACTGCAAGAAACTTTTACTACCCCTTTCACCAGGCTGGCTAAGGGCCTGAAAACAACCTTTTTTTTCAGAAAAAAAGCTTTTCAGAAATAAGAAAAAAAGACACAACTGTGACTTGTGGGACTAAAATTATAAATTTTTACTGAACTTATGCACTTGCAAATGTCCAAAATGTTGAGCACTATGACCCTGCAGCATCGCTTCTCTCTACCATATAATTATGTGCTTAGAAAGCAGTAGGCACATAATGTATGTATGTATCGGCATTTAATTGAGCACAGCTGTACGACCCGAGACCTCATGAGACAAACATTATTGTGTTGGTCGTCCATAATGCATGTGTGTGCTTTATATGCTGACATCGGTGTGTTTGACTGACATAAGTGTGTGCGTTTGTGTTCGTTTAAATCCCTGGCTCTTATTTTCGCCACTAGATGGCATTATTTCTACAGATGCCATCACTTTCCTATGCCTGACTTGCATTAATATGCACATCCAGCAAGTCATTACCATTGGCCGGGTTACTTATCAGTTCATTAAAATACATAAAGCTGCCCCGCAGACCAACCGCATTGAGATCTATGGGATCCCTGTAAGCTGAAGAGCAAAATCAATGTGGTCATTCTATGAAAGGCATTATTGATATAATATGCATCTATTAATACAAAAGCAATCCTGCCGATATTAAAAGGCACGGTTTATGTCCCTCGCTGTCGGTAAAACTCATATGATATTAATCTGCGCTTTGGCCTGTAGGCAGGCAGCTGTTAATCTTTGATGTCGAGGAGGATGACAGGTGATTTTCCACAAAGTTATTCAGTTTAATGAGAGACTAGTAAACGCTCTTCAGTCTTTACAGTTTAAAAAGGCACAGATCCACATCATAGTGTAAACAAAGCTCAGCGATATACGTGTGTATAATATCTTTGCAAATGGAAAGAGTGTAAACAACCCTACAAAGACAAGCACGCGCACACACCTGTCAACATTGGGATGTGAAAATAAGGGATATGCCCATCATAATAAGGAATGTGCCCAACCAACCCCATAAGCCCCCTAAAAAATCCCCAAATTACTAAATTTGTTCATTTGGAGCTGTTTTATTGTCAATAAACAGGTAAATGGTCAGTGATAAGTTATATTAAAAAAAAAAAAAAAAAAAAAATATATATATATATATATATATATATATATATATATATATATATATATACATATATACACACACACACACACACACACACACACACATATATATATATATATATATATATATATATATATATATATATATATATATATATATATATATATATATATATATATATATATATATATATATATATATATAGTATGGGTTGCGTATAGGGAGGCTCAGAGAAAGACTGAAAATACGGGAGAAATACGGAAAAATACCTTTACGGGATGATAGCGAGACAGAAGTACGGGAAAATCCTGGGAAAAACGAGAGGATTGACAGGTATAGCTTGTATAGCTATTTTTAAAGGTGCAGTATGTGATTGTCTACAGAAAAATTATTTTGCTGTGCTGGTTGAAAGTCTCTTTACAGTCCAATAGTATAATGTTTAAAGTAAATGATCTTACTGTGTTTATATGTATTTATTCTGGGAAAGGCATAAAACAAAAAAAAAGTTCATCCAATTAACCCTCTACTACACACATTATGATAAACCTATATAAAAAATAAATAAATAAAAAAATTATATATATATGTGTGCACGTGTGTGCACGTGCCTGACTATGTCAGCATTACTGAAGGTGATGTTTCAGATTTTTTTTTTTTTTTTGTGAATCAGACATAATTTAATCCTTTGTTTTTGACGTTTGATGTTTACATTTGCATTTAGTAACTACTCACAATAAACGGCAGTCTGTCAGAAATTGCGCTACAGAAAAAGACAGCATGCCATGTGACTAAACCAAAGCACATCATTAGCTACACAAATGTAATCTCTTGCCAACATAAAAAATTGCATGTTGGTCTTTCAGAAACAGTGGCAGGGAAATGAACATAGGTATCATGTTGCAGTAGAGGGTTAAATATTGTCGGGGCGACATCTCCCATTATTCCGATAAGTAGCCCAAACTGTTTGTCAGCTAATGTAGATTTGAACTGCTGCTATCTCTGTTAAAGCGTATCCGCCAATAGAGTGTCCACACCTGCAAGCAAGCTGCGCATTCACGGCACGTGCGCATGAGACAGTCACAGTAGCGGTAAAATCAAATGCTGAATAAAAACTTTTTAAAATCCTGAATCAATATTGGAGTTACTTTTGCAAGCTGGAGAAAGGATGACACCATGGCTGAAGTATTTCTGTTAGACAGGTAATGTACTGTTTTAAACTCTTTTAGTCACACAGAGCTGATGTAGTTGTAGATGTAGAGAGTCGTTATGAATGGGTTATATACACAGAAGTGTTGTTCAGCCACTGAAATCTTCCGGAGAAAGCTTGATGTGACAATTTGCAGTTTCACAGGGACCCTTTAAAACATGGATAATGTATAAAGGGTGTGTGTGTGTGTGTGTGTGTGTGGGTGGGGGGTAATATTTTTCCCTAACATATAAATTTGGGCTTCTAATTTTTGAACCATTAGTGCAGTCAGTTGCAAGCATATCAAACACACCTGCCTGTAATTATCACGTGGTGTTCAGGTCCTAATTAATTGATTCAGGTGTGTTTGACATGGGTAGCAACTGAAATCTGCAGGAAGGTGGCTCTCCAGGAAAAGGGTTGGCCACCCCTGCATTAGTGTGGGTTATTTTGTTAGATAAGCTCCAGATTTGTCATCAGTACTGACTTAACTAATGTATATCCACAAATGTAATATTTGTGAGGGGTACTCATATACTGTTTGCTGAGCACTGTATGCAAAAACAGTAAAAGTAACCAAATATGCTTCTCCCAGCCATATATTTCCAGCCAAATCACTGCAGATGTGAGCTGAACTGTTGTACAACAGATCAAGAACTAAAAGAAAGGAAAAAAGGTCATATAACTTAACCTTAAATCAAATCTTACACTAATTAGCGTTAAACACCATGCGGATCCTTTTAATAACAGCATAATAAGTCACAAGGTAGACATGTGCTCATTCAGGCAATGAATAAACCCCATCGACCATGAAATCTCCTCTCAGTTCCCTGAAATTAAGATGTACCTATTCTGCCAACTTAGTAAATATGTCACCCTTAATTAAACCCACTGTTAATTAATAATAGACTCATTTAAGGCCATCAAGACGAGTCGTTCTGTCGCAGCGTCCCATCAAGATCAAAGTTCAATAGAGTTAAAGGGTCAGACTGAAGCCATTGAAATGTAACACACGTCACGTTCTGGTCTCTCACAGAATTAACAAATTTGCTGACTGCAGTGACCCTGATCGATGTCCCACACAGCCATTGGTGAAACACTGGCCCCTGTGCGACCTGGCAGAAACACACAGGCATTGAGAGAAATGAATTAGCGGCTGTATCCTGTAAAGCATCCTCTTCACAAGAATGCATGCAGATACATAGACAGGCAGATAGAAAAATAGAGCGAGACACAGTTCATTGATCCCTGAAGTGAAATTCAGCATGTATAAATCTCCAGAATTGTAAACTGACTAGGAGCTCAAATGTGCTGAGGTGGGCTTCGTGAGTCTGCGTGCATATATTTGTGCACCTTCACGCATCGCCTGGGTCAGATAACTGAGAAGAGGGTAAATGAGAAATGATAGGAGGACGGGATTTATGCCATCAGTCCTAGTGATCGTTTATCGGCAGCTCATTTGAACAATTGCAGTTTAACCCCTTAACTTTGGTCACTTTTTAAATATAGACATGATAATGACTTGTTCAACCTAAATGATTGCCATTCTTCAACGCTTTGGTGCATAGATTTAAGCCTGGTTTCTTTTTATTTCTTTTAGAAGAGACTTTTTATTCATTCATTTTCTTTTCTATTTAGTCTATTTATAATCATAAGGTCAGTCAACACAGCGGAATGAACTGCCAACTTATTCAGCATATGTGTCAAGAGTTCGCACTTAGCTGATGATTGATTATAAAGCTTGGTTGGCATACTGTCACGGCAGAGAGCCCTGAGCCTATAAGTTCCTTGAGCCTGGGGCTCCCTCCTGTTTGCAAGAGCTCAGGTAGATCTCGAGAACTCCCCTGCTGTTGTTGCCAATGAACAGATAGTAATTGCTCTTAAGAGATAACTACTTAGGAGCATTTCTGTGGAGCCAATGTGGATTAGTCAATTAACTTAAGTTGCATGTTTTTGAATGATGGGAGGAAACTGGGGAACCCGGGAAAAACCCATGTGAGCATTGACAGAACGTGTAAACCCCGCACAGAAACATCAGCTGGCTTGGTAAAGACTAAAACCAGTGATGTTCTTGTTGTGAGGCAGCAGTGCTAACCACTGGGCCACTGTGCCACCCATCTAGAAAAGAAGAAGAAGTAGGGGTGAAAGGAGGGATTCTTCAAAACGAAGATGGCTGTTATATTGAACATAGGGTATTTATAGAGGCTTAGGAATCGTCTGATTGGTGAATCATAAATTGAATAATGCAGGACCAGCTGCAAGCAATCATAAGCACATGATCCTCTCGAAATTAGTTTATGAATAAACTTTACTTAATGCAGTGGATTCCCTTCCAGCTGCAACCCAAAACTGGGAAACACCCATACACACTTTTTCATACACATACACTACGGCCAATTTAGCTTATTCAATTCACCTCTACAGCATGTCTTTAGACTGTGGAGGAAACTGGACCCCCTGGAAGAAACCCACTTCAAGGAGGAAATTCCACAAAGAAATGCTAACTGACCCAGCCGGGGCTCAAACCAGCGACCTTTTTTGCTGTGAGGCGATCGTGCTACTGCACCACTGTGATGCTCAGAGACTTGTCAGTTAAAGTTAAATAAAACAAAACAATAATAAAACATAAAACAATAAATGTATATTTAAATAAATACTAGTGCTGGTGATATGGCCTTTTAAAAAAATCTCTTTAAAATCCAAAATTCACAAAAAAATCGATTTATGATTTAAGTCTACCCCCACCCCCCTCACCACCACAAAAATGCTAGAAGTTAAAGGTTATTAACCTATAAAACCTATATAATCTTATCATAATTATAGTTAATTATAGGACATGAAAAAATTAAATTTAACAAGCATTATTTATAACTGCATACTATACATATTACATTTTATACATTCATTCATTCATTCATTCATTTTCGGCTTAAACCCTTTATTAAGCCAGGGTTGCCACAGCGGGATGAACCACCAACTTATCCAGTATATGTTTTGGACTGTGGGTGAAACCGGAGCACCCGGAGGAAACACTTGCGAACACGAGGAGACTATGACAACCCCACACAAAAATGCCAACTGACCCAGCCGGGGCTCAAACCAGAGACCTTGTTGCTGTGAGGCGATTATGCTACCCTATTCACCACCTTGCTGTACACATTTTCTACATATATACATTATTTACATATATACATTTTGCAAGGGATGTAACCATTCACTTGACTCACGGTTCCAAACGATTCACGATACTAATCTCAGGATTCACAATTTAGTCATGATTTTTTAACAAATTTATTTAAAACAAATTTTTCATTTTTTGTCATATCTAAATTGCTATAATATATATATATATATATATATATATATATATATATATATATATATATATATATATATAAATAAAAATAAATAATACAAACTAAATAAGACTCAATAATATAAACAAACTAAAACTGTGACTGTGCGGTTTTAAAAGAAATATCAGCAATATAAGCTGAGATTTTTGCACATTAACAATGTCCCCTGATGAAAAAACTTTTTCCCTGGGGACTGAGATGTGCTGTGGAGAGCAAAGCCTTTCCTAATTGAAAAGCAGTGTGTACAGAGGTGGTCAAAAGGCCCACATGGCCACTGGAATAAAAAAAAAATAAATAAATTACAGTCACTGTAAATGGCTAATTATATAGTAGGATAGAGACAGGAATCGAACATGATTATGAAAATGAATAATTAATATTACTTGCATAATTAATTAGTAGAAATTAATTAGTGTAAAAAGTGTATCAGTGGGATACACTTAAGAAGAGAGAATGTTGAACTTTTTAAAGATTCAATAATAAGCAAGTTATTAATAAATTCTCAAACTAATCTGAAAAGGAGAGGGCCATAATAATCTAATACCTGCTTCTGTAACAGAACAACTTTTTCTTTTGGTCTGAAAAACTTCTTCACACTTTCGCTATGAAGACACTGATGCACAGTGTCAGCGTGATTTGGATTATTAATAGGTTTTTTGTGCGTCACTGATGTGCAGGTAAAGTGAGTTTGCACCTGTAAACAAAGCACGCCCTTTCTTAAAAAAAAATATATGGTGATTTGTTCAACATTTCTAGCGGTTTGAATCGACACCTATTTGAGTCTAGCGCACTGAGCGGGTTCTGATATTTACAGTAATGAACGTCTTCATGGCTGGGCCACGTAATTTATGCGGAAACAGCAAAGTTGGATTCCAACTTTAGATCAGTAACAGTTATTTTCATTTGCATCTTCTTCATTAATTGTCTTCTCCATTACTTCTTACCGTGAGAAATAAAAAGTGTTGCGCACAGTTTTAAATGCGCGTGTCTGATGATGAATGCGTGACAGAGAGCCCTTAATTATGCCATTTTTTTTAGGCAGGCGTGTTTGTGCGTCTGTATTTTTATTTTTATTTTTCACTTTAAAAAGCGTAACATTTCTTCCTTTTTGCTGATGCTTCATGTTCTTTGTGTGTTTCTATGGCAAATGCAGAGGGAAGCGTCATGTGTTAGGGTGAAAACCGATTTTCATTCAAATCGATGGAAACTTCACACTCAAGTTAGTTGATAAAATCTCTTGACACGCCCACCTGGTCGCCAATGGTCACTGTCGCTTACTCTCCATTGAAATGAACAGTCGATTGTCGGTTTGCTGCTGCGAGTTGCTTGTTGTGTTAATGAGGCAAAATGAATACATAAAATACGTAGATAACACTTTACTTTTTAAGGGGTGTTAATAAGACATGTCATGATTATATAGGATTCATGACAGTCTTAAGCATTCTATTGAAATAAAGTGTTACCAATATATATTTTGCAAAATTAAAGCTAAATGTCTAAACAAATATTATTCCAAATTTGAAGTAAAAAAATGAACCGCAGTACCAAACATCACCACCAGTTGACATTCAGTTTACACTGGTGACCCTATGAGGTCATATGCATGTTTTGAGGAATGTGAACTATTTTTTTTTTCATACTTTTGACATCATTTGTAAAGTAGACATCAAACTGTAGCATTAGGAGTTTGGTGGTATTTAATTTGAATGTAGCTTCTAAAAACATCTAAAATATGTTTAAATGTGGATTGCTATAGCAAAGTAATGCTTTACAACTCTTAGTATCTCTGTTGCAAATTAATAAATAACTGTTGCTCGGTAATATCTATCAAAAATCCTTCACCAAATATGGCTTTTAAAGGATGCAAAGTTGTCATGACTTCTTTATCTTTAGACTATAATATTCATTTATTTTCCTTCGGCTTAGTCCCTTATTTATCAGGGCTCGTCAGCGTAATGAACCGCCAACTATTCTGGCATATGTTTTACACATGCAGAATGGTACAAAAGTAGAAAAATCATCCTGCAAGATGAGATGTAGTATCTCAATTATCACTTTAATTTCTCTTTCTTTCTCAATATGTTGTTCTTTAACACTCCCTGTTCAGGTTTATATGCAGAATGCCGTGAGTTGCAAATACATTTACATTTTTAACTTCTTTCTGTAAATGTATTGTGAATTTCAAATTAACGCCTACAGCTTTAAATGGTATGTTTTTTTTATTTGTAGAATTGCGAGACGAGGGTGAACATTTTGCTTTTAATTGCAATAATGAAGCTATTTGTTTCTTTAAAACAGCGCCATTCATTATTTTGTAGTTTATATACAGTGCTCAGCGTAATTGAGTACATATCAATTTCTCAATGAATATAGGCAATGTATGATGGTGCATTGAATCAAAACAGATTTATTCAACAGTTAAATAACATTTTAGACACCAAACATATTTAGAAATTGAAAGATAATACAAATAAACCAAAGCAAAATATTGCAAAAAAAATACAACCTACAAATTTTCAACAAAATTTTGCTTCTCTTGATTTTGCCTCTTTTTAAATTAGTATTTAATATTGTTCTATAACACATAAATTTGACTGTAGTAGTTTTTGGACCGTTACCGTAAGTTGTTTTGTTAGATAAGCTCCAGATTTGGCTTCAGTACTGACTAATCTAATGTATCTGCACAAATGTAATATTGTATAGCTTCCTATTAAACATATGAATTTAAAAGAGAGATTTGTAAAGGGTGTACTCATATATGCTGAGCACTGTAACAAACAAAATTACACGTTAGACATATTTAGAAGAAAATAACTATTAAATGTTGTTAAAACACTCCATTTAGAGATCACAGTGAAGCTCCAAAAATTATTAATTTAAATATTTACACTTCCCTGAGTTAGTTGGCATTTTTGTGTGGAGTTTGCATGTTCTCCCTGTGTTCACATGGGTTTCCTCCGGGTGCTCCGGTTTCCCCCACAGTCCAAAAACATGTGTTTTTGGTGAATTTGGTAAGTTAAATCATCCGTGTGTGAATTAGTGTGTATGGATGTTTCCCAGTGATGGGTTGCAGCTGGAGAGGCATCCGCTGTGTAAAACATATGCTGGATAAGTTTGCGGTTCATTTCGTTGTGGCAACCCCAGATTAATAAAGGGACTAAGCCGAAAACAAAATGAATGAATTTACAGTTCCAATATCCTTTAAATCATTGAATTAATGCATCTGTCAGCAAGGCAAAAACAATAAAATAAATAAAAAATAAATATATATAAATTTTAAAAAGTAATAAAATAATATAAATATATTAATGAATGAATTTGAATTATATAATATAACAATATTCTTTTTAATTTTACTTAATATTTAAAAGAAAAGTTAACACGCCTTTTTTACATATTGATTTTATATAGCATGATTATTTATTCTTTTATATATTTGTATATATTTGTATTTTTACATAAATGCATTTGTCATACTCGATGATGTAACAGTTTTGCTATTCACTACAGTTTACTACAGAAACATAAAAAAAAAAAATAAAAAAACTTTATGCATTCTATAAAGTCTGCAAATAATATTTTTTGTACATTTAAACGTGATGGCAACACTAAAATGACCCATTTTGTTTTTCACTCATCATTTTTTCATCCTTCTTCTGCCTTCACTTATAATAACTTAAATTAAGTATGTTTATTGATACACCATATGCATGCAGCAACTCAATATTTATGCAAGTGTGGGTGCGGGTAAACATTTATAGCTGAATGACAAACAAAGTGTGAATTCATGAGCTTTCTATTTCCTATTTGAAATGATATTCACAGCAAAGCACCATAGTAAAGTCCAGATGGAAGGCGAATGAAGGTTACGGAGGCCTCGCAGGGCCCTGCTCTTTGTTCGCTTCTGTTTACCTTTTCTCCTCACGTCGCTTTATAACAAGCCAAAAGATTCAGCTGCTTCAAATCTGTCTTAGCAAATGAACAAGGCAAAGCCGAAAGTCCCCAGGAGTTCTTCTGGTACCCAAAAATCCTCTTTGAGGGGGAAACTTGACGCTTATTTCCACTGACAGCTTTCGGATGTGTCCATTCCTCATCTTAGAGTTACCCTTTTGAACCTCTCGACTTAGAAAAATCCAGTGTGATCAATACACATAGAGTGTGTTGCATTACTCTTGCGACTGATATTTCCTTTACTCGGGTTAGGTGATTTTTATCCGTTTTTCAGTAAAATTGATGCTCTGCAGAACATTTGCTTTATAATGACGCTAACATTATTAAAGCGTGTCCTCAAACTGCCCATTCACGCTACGCGGCTCGTCTGTTATTTAGTCGAGGCGGTGACTCATCATAATGAGACAATAAAAATTCAGCGTCTGTATTTACTGTGATAATTCAGCTCAGCGAGCGTCTCCATGGAGCCGTTAGCCTACGGCAGAGTACAAGGTTTTCAGAGTCGGCACGCAGATGTGCTTTAACCTGCGGATAACAACAGAGCAATCGAACGGCACATTTAACACACTTTAACCTGAGCCAGGAGTAGTAAACGTTAATCACAGCGCAGTGGAAAGGACATACGCTGCCCTTTGTAAATATAAGCAAAGAAGGCTATGAACAAAAAAAATAAAAAATGTTTAACCTTTCAAACTGTTGCTCAAAAAAACTCTCTTATTAAAAACAAACGATGGCAAACACAGCTCAGTTTGATCATATAGTCAAAGTCTACATAATAACTTTGTTAAATATACAGTTGAGGTCAGAATTATTAGCCCCCCTCTGAGTTTTTTTTTTTTTTTGTATGTTTCCCAAATGATGTTTAACAGAGCAAGGAAATTTTCACAGTATGTCTGATAATATTTTTCTTCTTCTGGAGAAAGTCTTATTTGTTTTATTTCAGCTAGAATAAAAGCAGTTTAAACTTTTTTTAACACCATTTTCAGGTCAAAATTATTAGCTCCTTTAAGCTAATTTTTTTTGGATAGTCTACAAAACAAACCATCGTTATACAATAACTTGCCTAATTACCCTAACCTGCCTAGTTAGCCTAATTAACCTAGTTAAGCCTTTAAATATCACTTTAAGCTGTATAGAAGTGTCTTGAAAAATATCTCTCCGTTAAACAGAAATTGGGGAACTAATAATTCAGGGGGGCTAATAATTCTGACTTCAACTGTATGTGTGCCATAATAATTACTAGTAATGAATCCATTTGAGCAAAATAATATGTATATTTTTAGTACACAAGGGTGTCTAAAAACTTTTTTTTTTGGCTCAGTCCGGCTTAATCAGGGGTCGCCACAGAGGAATGAACCAGCGTGTCTAGAAACAAATTGAACAAAATGTTCAACCTTGACTTCCTGGGGGTATCAATATAAACATTACACACTGCATCCTTTTATGCATTCAGTTTCCTGGGATGGTCAAATTGTTTTCAGTAGAAATCACAAATGACATGAATTAACTTCAAACACTGCTACAAAGTGTTAAAAAACTACAAATATGGCGGACATGTAAATTGACAGTTAAAAAATAAGGAAGGCATAGGATAAGGGGTTTAAATGATTGATTATATTATAATATTATAATACAATATTGACGATTATTAAAAAATATATAAAATGTTATCTGCACTATAATTTATGTGCAACAGCTTTATGAACTTTTAAAAAGACACATGTGGTCATTTTCCTTTGAATTAGGCAAAAGCATAATGATATTTCTCTGCATGACAGAACAATGAATGGCAGATTAAGATGCTTCATCTTCAGTACATTAGGGAATAATTTTTAATTGTTTAAAATGCTTGACAGGGCTTGACCCAAAACACTTTAAAAAGTATGTACTTTTTCAACACAAAAAAAATTACAAAGTTTTAGGGTGTAGTATAAGTTGGCAAATCGTGTCAGAGCATTAGTCATTATCGCAATGATTTGTGGCAAAATGTTGATGAGCTTCACAAAACAGAAAGTGTGCATAACAAGTAACAGAAAGGCTTCAGCCAACAGGACAATAATTGAGAAAAAAATATTATCCCAACTCTTAATTGGATAGTTTGAGTGGCCAAAAATCTTCAAGAATCAAAGTGAGAGAACTGTTCAACTTAGTTTGGTCTTGGGCTTACAAAAAGTCCAAAACTCCAATCCAACATAATCACAAATTGTTTCAAATGCACTCAAACAAATGCAGCTTGTTTACCACAAAGTATTTATTTAAAATGAGTTGAAACATCTCAGTTGTTATAACTTAATTGTTTTATGTTTAATCCACTTATAGCGCTTAAAGTTAATTTAATCAAATTATGTTCAGATTGTGTGGAACCCTGCATTTTTTTACAGTTTGGTTCAAAGAAAAAATAATCTACTCCAAAAACAAACGCATTTATTCATTTTCCTTTAGCTTAGTCCCTTATTTACCAGGGGTTGCCACAGCAGAATGAACCACTAACTATTCTGGCATATGTTTTATGCAGCGGATGCCCTTCCAGCTGCAACTCATTACTGGGAAACACCCATACACAAAGTCAAGCAAATTAATTTTTTATTCATTCATCCATTTTCAACAGCTTTTCTGGAGCCAGGTTGCAGGGGCAGCAGTCTTAGGAGAAGATCCCGAGGTTATCCCAGGCCAGGCCAGAGACATAGTCCCTTCAGTGCATCCTGGGTCTTCCCCGAAGCCTCCTCCCAGTGGGACATGCCTGAAACACCTTGTTTTGTAGGCGTCCAAGAGGCATCTGAAACAGATGGTCGAGCCACCTCAGCTGACTTCTCTCGATGTAGAGGAGCTCTACTCCGACCTACTCTAGGGTGACCAAGCTCCTCACCCTGCAAAGGAAACTCATTTCGGCCACCCGTATCTGGAATCTTGTCCTTTCGGTCATGACCCAAAGCTCATGATCGTAGGTGAGAGCAAGAACATAAATTGATTAATAAATCGAGAACTTTGCCTTTCGGCTCAGCTCCTTCTTTACCACAACGCACCGGTACATCAACCGCATCACTGGTGCTGCTGCTGCACCAATCTACCTGTCAATCTCATGTTCCATTCTTCCCTCATTTATGAACTAAACCCCAAGATACCTGAACTACTCCACCTGGGGTAAGGACTTCTTCCAAGCTGGAGATGGCAAACCACCTTTTTCCAGTGGAGCACCATGGCCTCAGACTTGGAGGGGCTGATTCACATCCCAGCCCCATCACACTCGGCAGCAAAACCGCCACAGTGCATGCTGAAGGTCCATGTTCGATGAAGCCAACAAAACAACATTGTCTGTGAATAACAGCGATGAAATCCTGTGATCCCTGAATTAGACCCCCTCCAGCCCAATGCTGCGCTTCGAAATTCTGTCCATAAAAGTTATTACTTAATTTTAGTTTTGCTAATATATTGAGCAAAGGATCAAAAGATATCAATCAATAAAGGCATTTTTTCCCCACAGCAGCATTTGCTCATATTTTTTTAAAAGGGAGCAAGCATTAGTAAAGGTCACTATATATGACCAAAAGCGAGGTTTAACCCATACCTCTCCTCTCAGACCAGACAGTTAATGCTAGCTGCCTGATATGACAGCCATGTCTCTCTCCACGGACATGGGCTGCATATTTTTAGCACATTCACATTTATTTATTCAGAGATTTTGGCACACTGGAAAAACTGGCCCCCTCAAGAGGCTACATCACATTTTCTAGAAGGGCTCAGAGAGTTGCCCGAATCCTGTAGGCTGGTGTAACAGTTACTGAGGGAATCTTTATTCAGACCCTGAGGAGAATATTACATTTTTTATTATTTTTTCATGCACATACAATGTTTCATTTTACTCAGAGTCTCGTCATCTGTATTCATGAAATTGACATTTGGATTAGTGATAGTATCTCGATATGCTACACGGGGAAGTATAATATCAAATATTGCAATTTGGTGGGGTAATATTGTTTGGATTTCTTTGATGTGTCTGTACAAACTCATATTCAAATATTTCTACAGGCAGAGTGTTAATTATGTATGGATTACGGAATTGTGTTCTCTCTCTCTCTCTTTCTTTCAGTGAATGTGTCAGTCTGTCGTATGGTCTAGTTATGTCAAACTGAATGACTTATCCATCAGCTAATATTCCACTACACAGAAACGACAAAGAACAAAGTTTCTGAAACAAACCCCCTCATCAAAATAACACACAAAGCCATCGGTAAATTTCGCTTGCTATTTTCCTATAACATTTAAACGATTGTTTTGATCTTTTGAGGAATTAATGCACATTTTTAGTCTTTGGCAAAAGTGCTGGTATATGTGCCTAGTATAATGCATGTTTAATATGTTCTTAAAGGGATAATTCACACCCCAAAAATGTTATTTGCTGTTAATGTATTCATCCACAGGGCACCAGAGAAACTGTGGTCATTGGTAATTCATAGAATGCAAGTCAATAGTTACCACCCTTCTGAGAGTAAAACAAAAACATACACAGGTAAAACTACATTTATATCAGTGCCTCTTGACAATACACTGTGCTTTTATAAAGCAAATATGTCTCAGAAAGAAGGGGGTTATGTTGTTTTATGCACTTTCTAGGGTGGTTCCAATGGGGTTTCTATGCACTTGCTAGGGTTTTCTGCCTGGTTGCAGGGGTACTTGAAGTTGTAGTGTGTTTAAAGGTACTACTCAATAAACATTATGGGCTGTATTTTAACGGACTAGTAACAAAGTCTAAAGCGAATAGCGCAAAAGCAAGGGCGTGTCCACAACCACTTTTGATATTTTAAGGAGAGAAAAATATGGTTTGTGCCACGGTGCATGGTCTACGAGGTTGGGCTTATTCTTTTAATGAGTTATGGGTGTGTTTTGAGCATAACATGCATTAAACCAATCCGAGTCTCATTTCCTAATCCCTTTAAGAGTCAGATGACCTGAGTGATTTGACACGATTCAGCAGTCTACATGTGTTTGTTGAAACATACACATCAAATTTCACAATAAACATGATAAATTAACAAAAGATGGCACTAAACATACCTTATGCCTCTTCAGAGTGGAGATAAATAAATGTGTAATCTGTAAATCTTGCATTTTGTGTCCTGAGGCCTTTTTTAACATGCCTCCTACTGTCGTTGCCCAATAACACACAGTAAACAAATTGAAGCTTGCATTTTCAAAATAAAAGTCCCACATACATAGTAAGTGTAATATACGCTTAAAAAAAACTAAGAAAGGAAAATTATAATTGTCATCTCACTAGAAAACTTTGTAGCTTTTCAAATGCAGCCTGAGGCCTGCATAATGATCTCAGAGCTTTTTGTATGATCTCAGAGCTTGATGAACGACCCAAATTAGACGTACGTGCAAATGCGGAAAGCATGGCCATGAATCTCATCACAGTTTGTTTTATCTTCTGTTTTTCTGTCGCAAAACATGAAAATTATAGTTGACTTGATCTGAAAATGGCACATATCATAACAAACATGTCTTGCCCCTTAATACGCAGGGTGTATGAACTTGTAAAAAAAATAAATACTTTTTTTTTCGTGACAACATTTATGCTTGTTGATTCAACTTCCAAGAAAAAGAAATGTACTTTTTCTTGTGCTACGGGCTATTGATAGAAATATAGTATTACAATAGATTGTAATAACTAAATCACACACACATGCACACACACACACACACACACACACACACACTATTTACTAGATATTTTCTGGTAGACACATTAAATCTGAAAATCCCAAAAGAAATGACTTTGATGGTGTGTGACAATGTGATTATATACTGTATAGATTATAGCTGCCCACAAACACCACTGGTACAATTTTGCTGGAGCAGAATACATCATTTTGCCATTGTTGAAACTATATTTGTTGAAGAATTTTAAATGGTAATTTATTCACTTATTGTTAGTGAATTACCATATTTATATATTCCATGTATTAAAACTTTAAATTAAATTAATAAAAACTTATAATGTATTACATGTTTTTAAAAAATAACCAATCAGCTATTTTTATATTTTTATTGACATTCAGAATAAACAGCTACATTACAAAATACATTAAACATTTCAATTCATTTAGATCAAGTTTTAGTCATTTGTTTCATTTTATTCCACATTAATTGGTTTTCATTTGAGTTTTAGAAATATTATTAATGTTTTTCCCTTTTTTGTCATTTCCTATTATTATTTTTTAAATTATATACATAATATCTATATTTTATATTGAGCTTTAGTTATTTTCGAAATGTTGCCCATGCAACATTTTTTATGAGTTTCTAAATTTCCAAACATGTACTGTTAAAAGTTATGCAGTATGTTTCCATGTTTTAAAGTTACTTTGTGAAAATTGTATATGTTACAGTAAAGATATATAATACTGTAAATAAATATATAAAGCAAGATAAATGGTGTTGTAAATGAAAATACAGTAGTTTTGCTGTAATAGCTTCATGTAATGTAATGTAATGTAATCTGTATAAAGCACATTTATCGTGCATTATCATACGCCCAAAGTGCTTCACAATCTCAAGAGGGGTCTCCCCACACCACCACCAGTGTGCAGCATCTACTTGGATGATGCGATGGTAGCCACAGGACAACGGTGCCAGGGCTCTCACCACACACCAGCTATTGGTGAAGTGGAGAGACAGTGACAGAGCCAATTCAGTGGATGAGGATGATTGGGACGCTATGATGGGTAAGGGCTGATGAAAGGAATTTAGCCAATACATAGGTTACACCCCTACTCATTAGGAGAAGTCCCATGGGATTTTTAATGACCACAGAAAGTCAGGACCTTGGTTTAACATCTCATCCGAAAGATGGCCCTCACTGACAGTATAGTGACTCCTTCACTATATTGGGTCATTAGGACTCACACAGACCACAGGTTGAGCACCGCCTGCTGGTCTCACTAACACCACTTCCAACAGCAACCCAGTTTTTCCATGCGGCCTCCCATCCAGTTACTAACCAGGCTCAGCCCTGCTTAGCTTTAGTGAGTAACCGGTCTTGAGCTTTATTCGGTAAATAACTGTACTGTAAAACTACTGCAGATTACTGTAGATTCTACAGGAAATTGTCAACAGTGTGGCTTTTTTCTTCTGAATTTGAATGACAACATATGTGTAAATACTGACAACATAATAATCTGTGCACTAATTTTCTCTTTAATGTTAAAGCACAATTGACACTATCATACACCCGGCGTAATGCGGCGCAAGGCGCAAATGTTATTTGCTAGTTTCAGCTCGACGCAAGTGTCGTTTTGCTGTTTTGCACCATGTTGTTTAAATAGCAAATGCATTTGCGCTCATATGTGCGCCCATAGGCGTTCTGGTCTAAAAAGGAAGGCGTTCTTAGGCGCACTGCTGGCGCGTTGCTATTTTGAGAAACTATAATAGATTTTTTATTAGACCAAAACAAATCCGGTCTAAACTCCAGTGTAGTTGCGCCTCGCTTACACACTGCTTAATAGCCTACACACAAGATGTAGAGCAATACGCAAATATCTTTACATATGAAAAAAAATTAAATAATAAGGATATATATATAGGATATAATAAGAATATATATAGGATATAAATATAAAGGATTAAAATATTACAAAACATGTTATTTTCTAGCCTACATAAATATGAAAAAACACTGCTTTTATGCCTTCTTCATCTCGGGAGGCTTTTTCAGTTTATTCATAACAATTTGCTTTTATATAATGTTATTATTATTAGTAGTGCTGTCAATCGATTAAAAAAAATTAACTAATTAATCGCACCTTTTTAAAAAAAATTAATCGCGATTAATTACATTTAAAATACTGAAACTTGTAATTTTGCCTATTTAAATGTAAAATTAATGTAAATGCAAGACAAAAAAATATTTAAATTCAAAGTATTATTGTTTAATAGATTTTTTGTTTAACTTGTAACACAGATTTCTTCATGTAAACAACATACCCACAATAAACCATCAAGATCCTGGCTTGACAGCCATATTTATTACAGAAATTAAAACACAGCCATGTTAATGACATTTAAATTTCAAAACAATCAATGCCAATAAAGAAAACATTGATTTCCATGTTAGATTCTAAGTGGACTGCAAAAAAATGCCAAAATACAGGAATTGCAGATATGGAAAATGAAAAATTATAATAATAAACTATAGAATACAAACTGTTGCGCTCATTGTAAAGTTTTATTGCTGTGAGTTGAGAACATTAATTATAGAGTAGAAATAATTTTGCTTAATCCTCCTTTACATTCATCCAGTTGCTAAGACTAGGAGTATCCCGCAAGTGCACAAAGACTCCCAAATGCCCGCAAATGAATGATAATTTCTTGCAAACCGGTCGTTAAATACATTGCACACCCCTCTCGCCCCTACTCAGATACGTCGCTCACTCCACCCCTGACACCCCTCAACAGGCCTGACACAGACACACACAACGCGCTGCAGACGTTTTGGCCCCAACGGCCTTCCATACTGGAGCGACTCCCCCCAGATTCAACACGCATGATCACGTTCATCAAATTTGCTTAAACTAAGCGTCCTAAAGTATTACTGTATTTCACAAGGATTCTGACACAACAACGCGAAGCATACGCTTTCGTTGCGTTTAATGAGGAAACACGCTAAACTTGGAGGGCGCAAGCTGAAAGGCAGAGTAATGCCCTGTCTTTGACAGCTGCGACTTCACCAGACGTTCTGAGTACATTTAAATAAGACACCAATACTCCGATTTTAATATGATTAAGATAATACTCTTATTAAAATTCTACCGTGTAGCCTTAAAAGGAACCTTACCTTAAAGCAGGGGTCTCAAACTCAATTTACCTGGGGGCCGCAGGAGGCAAAGTCTGGGTGAGGCTGGGCCGCATAAGGGATTTCACAAAAAAAAAGTCCTCAAATGTCATTATTAACAGTTTTAATTATTTTTTTCTGAACATGAAATGTCCTAAACATTAATTAAACATTGAGTGAAGATTATGAACAGTTCTTCTGAACATGGCATCTTTTGCCTACTTCTTGCTGCCAGAGACTTGACAGCGCTTCTTCTCACAAATCTGAACCACATTTGGCTTTAGAGCGGAAGCAGTTGAGACCCTCAGTATGGCTTGAAGATGATCATCATTAAGTCTAGACCTGTACTTTGACTTATTGAAGTCCTAGGGAAAAAAGTGGGGGAACTCACTCAAAACTTCCATTCCCTCACCTAAAAAAAAGGCTTATATATGTATAAATAAAACACCCCCACCCCACTCCAGTCACATCAGTCTGTACCAGTCTGTATCTACCTATAATATATATAAGATGCAGGGCAGGCACGTGCACACATAGGGCTCAACCTGTGCAGAGCACATGCCCTTTTTAGTCTTGCATAGAAAGTGCCCTTCCAAAATGATCAAATATGCCCCCGCGACGCGACACACCCTCGGTCCCCTCCCTTCAGTAGGCGCGCAATAACACCGCTCTTGAGTACGCGCGCGATAACACCGCTCTTGAGCACGCACGCGACAACACAGCTGATCAGAACGCGCGCGACAACGCGCATTAAGTGACAAGCGCGCTGTGTACGGATAGAAGCGATCCCCACTCCGCTGATTCTGTCAGTGTACAGCGGTCAGCGCGGGCCACAAAATATTGCACTGAGGGCCGCAAATGGCCCGCGGGCCGCGAGTTTGAGACCCCTGCCTTAAAGGAACACCGAGTCACGAAATGCGGAGGATTTTCTTTCTGTTCGCCATGCGGTATCAACTTACAACAGAAGTCGAAAGTTAAAAATGAAACACCCGAAATTGCATGAAACTGGATAACCTGTGATACAACTAATTGTTTTATACTGGAACTTGCCTTCAAAAAGTGCTTCCTTGGTCTTATCCACATTTATTGCATGTTGAACACACGTCCACCACAACAGGAAGTAAAAAAACGAACTGCGTTAATTGCATTAAGTTTTTTTAAGGCGTTGCATGCGTTATCACGTTAATTTTGACAGCGCTAATTATTAGCAGTATAATTTATTATATTCATATTTATTTTTGTTTTATTAAAAACAAGCTTAGATTTGCCTATATCTGCAGGTTTTAGACCATATGGGGCACAGCATGTGTATTAGGATATAACTCAGGATTGTGAACACACTTCGTTATTATTGTTCATTTATTCATTTGCTGGAAATTAGAACTGAATTTAGAAATAGTTTTGAAGCAAATATTTCACTTAACAAACAAAATTAATTATTTATAGGCTAACTGATGTCTGTGCTTACAAGGTTTCCCTATCCACGAGAGCGAAAGTGAAAGTAGATCGATTATCTCTCATTCTCTGCTAAAAAAAAAAAAAAAAAAATAGTTAACTGTTTCCTTGTGAAATGCTCAGTTTTTCCACTTCCACTTACTTTATGTCATGTAAATAGCAAATGCGCTTATGGCGTGACAGCTGGCTCTTAAAGGGAATGGGAGATGAGACTCTGATTGGTTTATTCTCAAAACACACCTATAACTCATTAAGAAAATAAAATCAACCCTTTTAGACCAAGCGCCATGGCGCAAAACGGATTTTCCCATCCTTAAATGAGCAAATATGGATTCTGACACGCCCTGAATGTCTTTCCGTTTCGCGCATGGACCGTCAAAATAGAGCCCAATGACTCTCAAACTAAACAAATCATCAAAAATGTTCTCATATTTTGTTAAATGAATCACCGCTATAATAAATCATTCTTTCCATCAGACGGGGTACAATAAGTGACCTCCGCCCAGACCTGATCTTTGCTTTCCGAGGGCAGGAAAGTCCCGCAGGCCTCAGTGTGTGGGCGACCTAATAAATGAGTGTCCTCTTAATCTGAAATTCATACAATTTCAGATAACCTGAAGAACTAATTAAACTAGAAGCCTTATTGGAAGGAGTCACACAGTCTGCATTTAATAGCGCGAGGGCAAAGCGGGTTACAAATGAACTGTCACCATTGTGTTGTGCATGATGTTCTCACAATGCTTTTCCCCTTTCAGAGAAGCCATATTTCTGAATGTATGGCACCATGAACACTGGACAAATTAAAGTGGCTCTCGCTGTGTAACAGCTATAAGTCATCAGAAGAAAAAAAAGAGCACGAGAGAGAGAACATAAGGAAAACTAAGCAGAGAGAGGGAGAGGGAGAGAGGTTCATCTCCCTAAGGCAAACCTATTTAATATTAAAGTTCATTCATATGGTTTTATATGAAGGCCGGGAGATGACACATTAATCTTGCATGCTTTCAGTAATATGAGAGATGATTTCTGAGGTTGTGTAGACACACGGGGTAATGGGTAATGTGCGGTACATTGCATTTGACTGAATGTGTAAGACACGCTGTGAAAAACACAAGGTGCAGAAGTGAGGTCACTGTCTTTTCCCTTGGTTCAACCACAACTTATGTAAGCCCTGAAAACATACGCGGCCTGGTACAAGGACACTCTCCCAAACATTCACACTCGCTATTCCTCTGTGGTGGAACGAACCCACCCAACCTTCACCCCAAGCAAACATTGCAATCTTCAAAAAAATGACTTAAGACACACCTCTACCAGCAACACTATTTCTGGCTCAGGGGGAAATTAAAATAATTGTAATAAAAAAGGTTATTGTGAGACAAAGTTGGAGGTAATTTCGAAATAATAGGTGAGTCAAAATTGTCAGAAGTAAATTTACATCTTGGAAAGATTTAGTCAAATTGTATATGTATATATATATATATATATATATATATATATATATATATATATATATATATATATATATATATATATATATATATATATATACTCGCTCTCCACTTTATTAGGCACACCTTACTAGTACCAGGTTAGACGCCCTTTTGCCTTCAGAACTGCCTTAATCCTTCATGACATAGATTCAACAAGGTACTGGAAATATTCCTTAGAGATTTTGCTCTATATTGACATGATAGCATCACACAGTTGCTGTAGAACTGTCGGCTGCGAATCCATAATGCAAATCTCCCGTTGCACAACATCCCAAAGGTGCTCTATTGGATTGAGATCTAGTGACTGTGGAGGCCATTTGAGTACAGTGAATTCATTGTCATATTCAAGAATCCAGTCTGAGATTATTTAGCGATTTATGACATGGTGCGTTATCCTGCTGGAATTAGCCATCAGAAGATGGATGCACTGTGCTCCTAAAGAGATGGACATGGTCAGTAACAATATTCATGTAGGCTGTGGCGTTGACACAATGCTCAATTTTTACTAATGGGCCCAAAGTGTGCCAAAACAATATCCCCCACACCATTGAATCACCACCAGCCGGAACTGTTGATTCAAGGCAGGATGGATCCATGCTTTCATGTTGTTGATGACAAATTCTGACCTTACTATCCAAATATAGCAGCAGACATCGAGACTCATCAGACCAGGCAACATTTTTCCAATCTTCTATTGTCCAATTTTGGTGTAGCCTTAGTTTCCTGTTCTAAGCTGACAGAAGTGGCATCCAGTGGGATCTTCAGCTGCTGTAGCCCATCTGCCTCAAGGTTGGATGGGTTGTAAGTTCAGAGATGCTCTTCTGCATACCTCGCTTGTATAGTGAGTGATTATTTGAGCGACTGTTTCCTTTTTTATCAGCTCAAACCAGTCTGGCCATTCTCCTCTGACCTCTGGCATCAACAAGGCATTTGCACCTACAGAACTGCCGCTCACTGGATTTTTTTTTCAGACCATTCTCTGTAAACCCTAGAGATGGTTGTGCATGAAAATCCTGGTAGATCAACAGTTTCTGAAATACTTAGACCCGTCTGACTCAGCCCTTCTGACACCAACAACCATGCCACATTCCAAGCAACTTAAATCACTTTTCTAACCCATTCTGATTCTCGGTTAGAACTCCAGTAGATTGTCTTGACCATATCTACACACCTAATTGCATTGCGTTGCTGCCATGTGATTAAAAATTAGCATTACTGAGCAGTTATACAGGTGTACCCAATAAAGTGGCCAGTGAGTGTATATACAGTTAAAGTCAGAGTTCGGAATTCCCTCCTGAATTCTTAAATCACTGGATATTTTTCAACACATTTTCTAAATATAATAGCTTTGATAACTCATTTCTAATAACTGATTTATTTTATCTTTGTCATAATGACAGTAAATAATATTTGGCTAGATATTTTACAAGATACAGCTTAAAGTGACATTTAAAGGCTTAGACAGTTTAATTCGGTTAACTAGGCAAGTTAGGGTAATTAGGAAAGTTATTGTATAATGATGGTTTGTTCTGTAGACTAGAGAAGAAAATCCTTAAGGGGGCTAATAGTTTTGAACTCAAAATTGTTTTAAAAAAAATTAAAAACGCTTTTATTCTAGCCGAAATAAAACAAATCAGACATTTTCCAGAAGGAAACATGTTATAGTAAATACTGTGAAAAATTCCTTGCTCTATTAAACATCATTTGGGAAATATTTGAAAAAGAAAATAAACAAATCACAGGAGGCCTAATCATTTGGAATTCTACTGTATAAGTTGCAATCCTGATAAAAAAAAAAAAAGCCTCAATTGGAAGATTTAAAATCATATCATAACCTACAAAGTCATAATTTGCATAATAATGTATACAGGCTTCAGTAGTTTATGACTAACTGAATATTTTTTCACTTCATTTGTTTAAGTTACTGAAGAATACAGGTGAATGTAAACTAATATTGAGGTTTCTCTACACACTTGCATTTATAAGGTGATTTTAGTGATGAAAGAACAGGTGCGCTCACACACAGACTTGACACGTCCTGCCTTTTCATACTAGAGAAGATGGTGATTGAACTCCTCTCTGTTCTTTCTTCTGTAGATCATCTTGTCTTCATGCCTTCCACCTTTTTTATTCCTTTATCTGCTTCTCTTTTTATCTTTGTCCACTCTGTGAAAGGTTGTCTGTGACATAGAAGGGTGAGAAAGGAATCAAAGGGAGCACTACGTCAAGTTGTGCTGTGAGGAACACTCTATGTGGCTGGCTTTAAAAAAAAAAAATAGTGAAAGAGCAAGGCATCAGAAACTTTCTCTCTTATTCCTTATTAATTTAGTCATGCACTGCACTGCCTTCATTCTGCCCCGTTTGCTTGTCATTTTGACCTCTGCCGCCCTCTTTACACAATTCACAATGACTGAGGGAACACCGAGAGAGAAGAGAGTAAAGGAGTGGCGTTGCTATCTTTCTTTCTAAACTGTCAGGCTTTTTTGTTGCTGAGAAGATCAGGTCACAATTTCAATTGACCGAAGCTTGCGGAGGAATATACGGGCTTTGTCCTCTGACAAATAAAATTGGGCTTCTTTGTTAATTGTCTGTCAAAACTTCTAATGCTTGAAATGATTAGACAGAGCAATTAAAGGGTAAGTTCACCCAAAGATTAAACATTCTGTCTTCACTTTTCTCGCCCTCTTCGGAAACATTATTTAAGTGTTTTAATTATGTTTGTCTGTATCAGAGATGCCCAAAGTAGGGTCCGCAGGCCAAAGTTGGCCCATTTTAACCTTTGATTTGGCCCACAATCCCATCTGAGAATGATAGAGGGGTTGGGGCTATGCTTTGACAGATTCAAATTTGTCATTTGATTGTCATTTCCAATTTGACCTAATCTGTTTTTGTTTGTTTTTTTTTTTTTTTCCACAAAAAAGCTAATTAAAATTAAATGTTTCAATTAAGTTTTTAAAATGAAAATACTGTCACTCGACAAATAGAGGACTATGCAAAAGACATTGGTGAGCAAATCAAGGCAAAACTGTTATAAATTAGATTTCTTTTGTTTTTACTTATTAAGTTCAGTATAAAATGCAAAAAAAAAGAAGAAAAAAAATATAGTATTAATTAAATTAGGAAATGACCCATAGCAACTATATTTATGTCAGCCCACTAGCCTTGATAAAGTTTGGATGAAAAAGTTTAGGCACCCCCTTTATATAGTTGAATGGCAATAATTGTCCTTGTGTTACCAAAAAAAAAAGAAAAAAGAAAAAAAAAGAAAAAAAAGAAAAGCAAGAAAGAAAAAAAAGGAAATAAATTAAACAAATTAAATAATAATATTAATAATAATAATAATAATAATAATAATAATAAAATAAATAAATAAATAAGTATAAATGAATATATAAAGAAAGAAAGAAAAACTTTGCTTAAGTATGGCTACTGTACAATTGTTGCAAACAATGTATATGGGCTGAATTTAAACAATCAAATTAAATGTAGCAAGGTTTAACTGTATTTGTTTAAATTCAGCCCAAACAAACAGTTTGCAACCACTTAGCTTAAATAAAAATAGTAAATCCAATGAATCATATTTGAATCATTTTTTTGTAAGACATGTTAGATAGCTTCAGTAAATATATATTTTTATCACGTTTTATTTTTTATTTATTTATTTATTTTCCCCTTTAACACTGTTGGGGTATTGGAGGTCTAGTGTAGTAGGGCAGCTTTTCTGAATGAATCATTTATCGCCCCCCAGTGGACGCTCATAGAACTGGGGTACTAAAGTTCACTCAAGATTCTCAGTAAGATGAAACTTTGTAACTATTTTATAGAAAATGTTTAGCAACATTCTGGCAGTGCAATACATGGGATGCGTCAAAGTGAACATATAATTTCATCAAACTATATGAACTGAAATTCATATGATTTGATAAAACAAATAAAATTAAACAATTACAAATATATATTTATTAGTTTAATTTATGCATAATTAACAAGAGTGCTACTTGACTGATTGGCTGCTCTTTGTGAAAAGATGCCTAATTAAATTTATGTAAAATTCCAACCATTTCTTTAAAAATAAATCTATATTACGTATATTTACTTGTCATATTCACTCTGTTAAACTGATGAAAGAAACTGTCCAAATTAAAACGGTCTAAATTAAATGATGGTCATTATGATTAACATAATAATGATGAGGATGATAATGATGATGATGATGATGATGATGGTGATGATGATGATGATTCATTCATTCATTTTCTTTTCATTCGACTTAACCCCATATTTATGAGAGGTCACTACAGAGAATAGAACCACCAACTATTCCAGCATATGTTTTACACAGCAGATACCCTTCCAGCTGCAACCCAGTACTGGGAAACATCCATACACACTCATTCACACACATACACTACGGCCAATTTAGTTTAATCAATTCACTTATAGTGCATGTCTTTAGAATGGATACTGACACAAAAACGAGGAGAACATGCAAACTCCACACAGAAATGCCAACTGACCCAGCCGGGACTTGATTCAGTGACCTTTTTGCTGTTTTGCTGTGAGGTGACAGTGCTAACCACTGAGCTGAGCCGCCCCATGAATATTATTGTATATATATATATATATATATATATATATATATATATATATATATATATATATATATATATATAATATTTTTGAAGAGGGAGCACCAGGAGACTTGTGTTTATGTAAAAGCACTGATTTTACATCACTAAAAAGGCAATGAACAATTAACAGCCACTAAATATTTCATCAGGCATTTACTTTTGTGATATCTGACCCTGAACTACACAACCAGCATAAGGGTCATTTTTTGGAAATTGATATGCAAGCCTTGCATTGATGTAGGGTTTATTGGGATAGGATCATATTTGGACTATACTGTAAAACTACATTGAAAAAAAAAAAAGATTCAAAGATGATTGCTTGAATTTACTATAAGGTAAGGGGTTGTAAAAATATATTTTGTCTGAATTTAAACAAACAAATGAAGTTAAATATTACTAAATTCAATTTGTTTGTTTAAATTTAACCCTTATGAATTGTTTGCAAATATTTTGCAGAAATCTTTTGTTAAGTGTATTTCAAATCTGATGGCTCAATAAATCAAAGTCTGATCTCATGGGAAACTAATTTGTGGCTAATTCGTACGAAAATCGTCAGTCAGACGAAAATGTACAATTTTAAAAAGGAGGCGTAGCACCCAACCCCACCCCTAACCCCAACTGTTATTGGGTGATGAGCAAATCGTACTAAATTGTACGTATTAGATTGTACGAATTCATACGAATTAGTATGAATTAGTATGAATTGCCGTGAGATTGCGTTAAAATAAATTGAGAAAATCAACTTTAAAGTATTCAATTACTTACATACTTATGTTACATTTTGATATATTAACAATAAAAGAGAAATAATAGCTACAATATTTAAAAACAAATTTATTTGTCACAATATATGTATGTATATATATATATATATATATGTATGTATATATATATATATATATATATATATATATATATATATATATATATATATATATATATATATATATATATATAATTTCTAATAACTGATTTATTTGATCTTTGCCATGATGACAATAAATAAAATTCTACTAAATATTTTTCAAGACACTTCTGTACAGCTTAATGGGACATTTAAAGGCTTAACTAGGTTAGGTGAGCTAGGCAGGTTAGGGTAATTAGGCGAGATATTGTAAAATGGTGGTTTGTTCAGTAGACTATCAAAAAAAATATTAGCTTACATACATTTTTAGATGTTTCAGTGGACAAGCTTTTGGAAACTTATCATTTGGATTGATAGTTTTTGTCATTTTTTAAATGACAGGTTCTCAAAAGTATTTAGACTAGACATAAATAAGCCAGACATTCAGAAACTCTGAAACACATTTTTAAAGGAGAATAACTGACTTTAAGATAAACTTGTATGTCTGTATATACATTAAGCATGTTTTTTTTTTTTTAACCTGCAAGCAAGTTACTGCATTTTTACTCTTTTTGGATGACTAAAAACTTACATACACACCTTTAGAAGTGAATTTGTGGTCCAGGTTACATGTATCAACCTAAACAATACAGCTTTTCCAAAGTCATCTGTTCTGTTTAGATAACTGATCATGCTTTTAAGTGCCACTCACAGACACACACTCAGACATTTCAGTTTAAAACTTGTAGGTAATGCACAAAAAAAAAAAAAAAAAAAAAAAAACGTCATCACATGAAGTAAAAAAAAAACAAAACAACAACAAACAAACATTGAAACATTCTTCAAATTATGTTCTTTTTTGTTTCACTTTAGCAAAGCAGTTTTATAAGAATATTATTTTATATATATAAAATCATCTGGAAACCATTTCTATTATAGTAAAGCATGTACAGGATAGTGCTAACACTCTCAAGTGCCCGTGTGTGTTATCATCCTCCTTTCGGGAATACCAGCTGCCCCTAAGCAGACAGTGGGCTCTGATATAGATTACCTCGGTCTGCCCATCTGCCCTCAGGAAACCCAATCTCCGCAAACACAGATGACAGGTTAAAGAAAACAACAGATAGCACCAAACAAAATGCTCAGCATGAAAGAAGCAGAAAATGAGCTGGTATAATTACGTCTGACTGGGGCCCTGCTGTTATTCCATCGAGTGTGTCTGAAATCGATGAGGAACATTTGCTCCGGACCCTCCTTCTCTGCTGACCCCGACCACCCTTAGAAAAGTCCCTGAACGCTACGTGATATTGATAAGCCACTTTCTCCGGCTCCTATCTGCTAGTTTCAGGGCACGGCCTTCATTCTTCAAAGCCTGGGGCTCATTTGGCTCAAAGACCTATGAGAGAGCGGCGCTGCTACATTTAGTGATTCTCCAATCCAAAATGCACATTGATTTGAGAGTGAGGTGAGAGAGGGCGAATCGCTCGCTCGCTTCTCTCCATTCGTGTTTGTTTGTGGCGTTCTTGCTCTCTCGGGTTCTTTTTTTCTAATCTGGCGCTACTAATCTCTCCGGCCATCCTCAATACCTGCCATCTTTGCCTCCTACCTCGCTCTCTCTTTCTCTCTCTGAACAGTACTAAATCTTTTCCTGGCGACTGTAATGGTCTGAGAATGAAAGGAAGGTCAGGATGTGAAGCTGCTGAGATCTGTAAGTGCCGGATCAATACGCCAATTGGATTTGCCCACTCGCATTAAGCAGTGCATCTAATAGCCTCTCCTGGCCATCGATGCAGCCAGCCATCATTTAATTACACTCACTGTGTTACAAACGCCTCAGTTCAGGCCAGTCATTTCAATCTGGGGGCACCCGACTGCGATCACTCACATTTTTTATTTCTTTCTTTATTTATTTCTTTTAACTGGGAATGTAAAATATTGCTGCAACCTGTGTAAATGGCAAAACAGCCAAAACAGATTTGACTGCTGTGGAGAAATGAAGCTGCATACTCGAAGCTCTTTAATGATAATAGCATTTATTTTTAAAGGGATAGTTCACCTAAAAATTCTGTTACCTTTTACTCTCCCTTGACTTGCACCTAACCAGTTTGGGTTTGTTTGTGCTTTTGAACACAAAAGAAGATACAGTATATTGAAGAATACTGGAAACCTGTAACCATTGACCTTCACAATATTTGTTTTTTCCTACTATAGTTGTAAATGATTACAGGTGGTCCACAAATAGATGTGAAATCTATACAGGGGTTGGACAATGCAACTGAAACACTGGCCAATTTAGTGTTGGGGGTTTCATGGCTAAATTTAACCAGTCTGGTGGTCAGTCATTATTGATGGCACATTCCACCAGCAAGTGCAGACTGTGAAGGTTTATTTAGCAGAGTAATAACACAGTCTTGCTCAAAATATTGCAGGGTATCCAGTGTAATGTCAGCATAACACCAAGAAGAACGTACCAAATCCTACATGAGTAACTATGGATGCAAGAAAAAGCTGTCTGAAAAAGGATGTCCAGGTGCTAACTTTGATTGAAAAAGATAAAAACACAGCTGCTTAACTGACTGCAGAATTAAAAGTGCAAAACTAATCGTCGGGAGCTCCACAGGGTCAGTATACATGGCCACCTGCTATAGCCGAACCCTTGGTCAATCATGCCATTGCCAAATGGCGGTTTCAATAGTGCCAGCAGCAAAAATCTTGGGCTGAGGACAATGTGAAACATGTATATTTCTCTGAGAATTACAGTGTGGAGAAACCCCAAAGAAGCAAACTACCTTAACTGTTGCATGGCCAGAGTGAAGCATCGGATGAAAGCAGGGCCTTGCATCAGGATGATAATGCACCAATACACACAGCAGATTAGTGACAGAGTGGTTTAATGAACATGAAAGTGAAGTCGCACATCTACCATGGCCTGCATAGTCCCCAGATCTAAATATTATTGAGCCGCTTTGGGTTTTTTTGGAAGAGCAAGTCAGGAAATGTGACCTAGCCACTATTCTGCAAAAAAAATAAATAAAAAAATAAATAAAATAATAATAATAAAATAAATAAATAAATAAATAAATAAATAAATAAAAAATGGTTTAAAATCCCACCTGCCACTGTGCAGGACTTGTATCTGTAATTCACAAGATAAATTGATGCTGTGTTGGCTACAAAAAAAGGCATGTGCATTGTGCGTTCTTAACTGTTATAACTGTATGGATCATAAATAAAAATAAGTATTTACAACAACAGTAAGTTAATTATTTGCAAGCATCACCATGACTTTATGATGAGAACAAACAGCTTCCATTCAGGTTCCTTCATTTTATGGTTGCATCTTGACCTCCTGTCCATTTCTGAACTGTCTTTCATCTGTATTGCATTCATAATTAAGGCTGTGTTGTGTTCCGTCTTCACACTTGGCAGTTTCACTGGTTAAAATGTACTAAAATGCACTCTGATGTGACTGCTCGGTTAGCACGGTTCATTTGAATAAGTGTGAACACTGCCATCTGAAACTTGAAGTGATAGTTCACCCAAAAATGAACTCACTAATTATGCACCCTCAATTGGTCCCAAAACATTGCGAGTTTCTAGATTCTTCTGAACTAGCCAATTCCAATTTTATCACTCAATTGAATGGGCGGTATCAGTGGTTAGCAGCTAATAGATATTGGCCAGTAGGGGCATTCTGCGCCCACTAGTAGGCTCAGAAGGCTGTTATCATCCATTCACATGGTTAATTAGCTATAGATCACACATGGCTGCAGCCGGAAGTTAACAAGAATTATTTATATTATTTATTCAATTTCTTATTAATTGTATTTTATTAATGTTTACCCCTAACCCAACCTTAAACCCAACCATCACAGTAATGTAAAAACAGATCTGGAGTCTTCTCTATTAGTATAGCTGATCACCAATGTGGATGGATGATAACAGCCTTCTGCACCTACTAGTAGTAAAGGGTGAACAGATGAAGACAGAATATTCAGTTTAGGTGATCTATCCTTTTAACTGTTTTGCAGAGACGTCCTGATATGAAAATAATATTTATTGGCAAAAGCATTCGCATACTTACATCAAAAACACTGCTGTATCCAGGGATCACAGGAGAGATTCATTATAATGCTATTTGCAAAAGTGGTAATTTTTGAGTGCTGCATCGTTTCACATCAGACTCTAATATTAAAATCACAGTCCCATCATCTCCCTTCTCGGGTGCTTTGTTTCTCTTTAGGAAACTGGCAACAGGACACAAAGCGTTTCTTCGACTGTCGAGTCTTTTGATTATGCACTCGAATCTGCGAGACGGAAGAAGAGGAGCAGAGACTCAGGGGGGGTAAAGACAGCTGGCGAGGCAAACATTTGTTTCAATTTTTTAATTAAAATGAAAACAGGCCATTGATTCCCCCTAAGTGAGAGCAGTGCAGCCTAAAGAGGCATCCATCTCTTCTGAACGCGTGACAAGGGGTATCGGGCTGGATGTGTGATCTGCGTGAGGCAATTAATAAACTTGCTTTCTTTAGAAGACTAACATTAAAGCATCGTTATGAAGGACTGATCTCCTGTACTGCCGCTGCCTTGAGCCTGTGCCATTAACAAGCGCATAACTGATTGGTTAATCTATAGCTTCATTGATTGGCTGATTGAGTGATGCTGTCATTAAATTGCAATTTAAGCGGCGCGCGTCTTAGATGACTACAAAAACTACTAAAGTTTACTCTCAAAGATCAAAGTACAATAGATGTCACTTCGGTGCACATTTTGTAGCTAAATGGTCCCATATGGTCCTATAAATGGTCTTTCGGATGAGACGTTAAACCGAGGTCCCGACTCTCTGTGGTCGTTAAAAATCCCAGGATGTCCTTCGAAAAGAGTAGGGGTTTAACCCCGGCATCCTGGCCAAATCTGCTCACTGGCCTCTGTCCATCATGGCCTCCTAACCATCCCTATATTCAATTGGCTTCATCACTGTCTCCTCTCCACCGATCAGCTGGTGTGTGGTGTGCGGTCTGGGGCAAAATGGCTGCCGTAGTGTCATCCAGGTGGATGCTGTACACTGGTGGTGGATGAGGAGATCTCCCCCATTGTGTAAAGCGCTTTGAGTGCCCAGAAAAAGCATATGTTTTACGCAGCGGATGCCCTTCCAGCTGCAACCCATGGGAAACCTATTAGCACTTCCCTACTGAAAAAAACAGCTTAAACCAGCCTAGGCTGGTTGGCTGGTTTTAGCTGGTCGACCAGGCTGGTTTAGAGGGGTTTCCAGCCATTTCCAGCCTGGGATTAGCTGGTCAGGCTGGGAGATGACCAGCTAAAACCAGCTTGACCAGCCTAGCCAGGCTGGGAGCCCAGCCAAAACCAGCTATTTCCAGCTTAAACCAGGCTGGTCAAGCTGGTTTTAGCTGGTCATTTTTCAGCCTGACCAGCTAAGACCAGACTGGAAATGGCTGGAAACCAGCCTGGAAATGGCCAAAACCCCTCTAAAACCAGACTGGTCGACCAGCTAAAACCAGCCAACCAGCCTAGGCTGGTTTAAGCTGGATTTTTCAGCAGTGTTATCACACACTTACATACACTATGGACAATTTAGCCTACCCAATTTACCTCTCCCGCGAATGCAGGGAGAACATACAAACTCCACACAGAAATGCCAACTGACCCAGCTGAGGCTCGAACCAGCGACCTTCTTGCTTTGAGACCACAGCTACAACTACTGCGCCACTGCGTCTTGACCTCAACTGGAAGCTAAATTTGTCATTAAAATGTTAATTAATAATAAAATAATGACGCTGTTAAAAATTTGGCAGATTAATGACGCTTTAATGAGACATTTTAATGACAGATAGTTTGTTTAACTCAAAATGTGATCAGAAAATTTTCAAGACACTATTTTATTGCCTCATGACAATCATGTTTATGACAGGTTTATGATAACGTTATGTTGTCTTGGTAATGTCAAGTTTCCATGACAAAGATCAAGACTGTGATGTATTTGTTTATGCCAAGTTGTCATAACAAACGATGTAATCTTTGCCTTTACATAACTGACATAACTGAGCAAACAATGCTTAATAACAGTTGTCATAAGCATGAATAAAATCTTGTCATGATTATAAAGGATTTATGACGGTCTTATAAACACCCATTCAGTTAAAATGTTACCAATATTTGTTTACAGTGTAAAAAAATCCAGCAAATCCAGAGAAACAGTAAAGCTAAAAGTTATACCAGAAAAAAACTTATACTAAAATAGCACTTATGTGTATGAGAAAATTCATAAATAAACATATTAGCCGAGCGAGCACATGTAAATGGCGGTAAATGAACTGTATCTATTTTCGTGGGTAATAACAGTAATCACAGGCCATCCAAATGCAACTGAGGTGCAATGAGCCCTTGCGCACACCACAATAACAACATTTAGGTAGGATTACAAGGTATTTGCATTGCAAATTTTGCAGCCTAATTCAAACAGCAAATTTATTTTGGAATGTGGGGCAGTGTAGTCTATATTAAAGCTGCTCCCATCTGTCTACAAACTCTTGGATCTCCTGTCAGACTGTGGTTACATTATTGATACCAAGCTCAAAACTGAGTCCTTAATCCAGTTTTTTCTCAAAAGCAGGCTGCTCTTAAAGCTTGCTGTTGTGAAATCAAGCATAGATGCTTCACCAGTGGCAGCTGGTGTTTCTCTGGAGCTCACAAGCAGAGATGTCACTTATCAATGGCAAAATGTGTGCTCAGATCTATTTCAGATCTGCAATGTAGCTCCAAAAAACTGTTTCTCAAACTGCTTCTAAACACTGAAGTGTTGATGGCAATGGCAACAGGCAAGAGACAAGTTGGAATGCTGGACTAAATGTTACATCAGATATCAAATAAACGCATCTTAAAACACACGATGTGTATTGGACATTTTTTTCTGTGTGTGTGTATGTGTGTATAATGTGTAAAGATAGATGAAGATGTTGATATTAATAACTATATGATATGCATCTCATTAAGTCATAGTTATCTACTTTATGTGCATATATATATATATATATATATATATATATATATATATATATATATATATATATATATATATATATATATATATATATATATATATATATATAGGTCAAAATTATTAGCCCCTTTATATACAATAACTTGCCTAATTACCCCAACCTGCCTAGTTAGCCTAACTAGCCTAGATAAGCCTTTAAATGCCGCTTTAAGCTGTAGAGAATTTTCAAAGCAAAGATAAAATAAATCAGTTATTAGAAATAAGTTATTATAACTATTCTGTTCAGAAATGTGCTGAAAAAATCTTCTCTCATCAAACAGAAATTTGGGAAATAATTAAACAGGGGGGCTAATAATTCAGGAGGGCTAATAATATATACAAACATTGAAATAACAACAACAACAACAATAACATTAAATACTGTTTAGCCACAGCACAATCTTGCTTTTGTATTTTTTTTACTAATATAATATCATATTTTAAATAAATAAATACTTTTAAAAATATTTTTACAGTACAAACTCTTTTAGAAACGTTTTTAGAAACACATAAAATAAAACAAATAAATAAATGAATAAACAACAACTACAATAAAAATAAAATAATAAAATAACATAATAATAAAATAAAACAAATAAGACTTTCTCCAGAAGAAAAAAAATATTACTAGACATGCTGTCATTTCCTTGCTCTGTTAAACATCATTTGGGAAACATTTAAAAAAGAAAAAAATAATCAAAGGGGGGCTAATATTTCTGACTTCAACTGTATATACAAATATATATATTTGTAAATACAAATACACACACACACACACAACACACACACACACACACACACACACACACACACACACACACACACACACACACACACACACACACACACACACACTCACACACTCACACACAATTTTATTACTGCATCCCCTTCAATTGAAACCAATATGGCTACAACCTGTAATTGCTGCCTACACACATTCTTCATCTCCGCTTAATCAAATACATGATGGTAACTAACAACATTACATGTATAATGTTACAGATGCATACTGCCATATGGATATTACTTTCATACACATCTCAGCCTGTTAACAGATTACTTCAACATCAATTCTAGATGTTCAGGAATTCTCAGTGCAATGCTCCTATGAAACATTTTGTATTCTGAAAACAATGTTTTCTTGAATTCAAGCTCTTATTTTGGTGACCTCATCCCTCTAAAATGTTCATAATATAAATTTTTGGATCATCCTGCAAAAAAAAAAAAAATAAATAAAAATAAAAAAATAAAAAATAATAAAATTGTCTAAATTTATCAATAAATCTCTGCATATAGCCCCTTTTACACATACAGACTTTTTCTTGAAAATTACCAGTAGGTTGCTGTTGAGAAATCATGTGTGAACAGGCACAACAAACCTTTTTTATTCAATAAGAAAAGATGTGATAAAATTACGATGGAAACACTTTTACCGTACAAATTCCAGTATGTGCATTATTTGTTATAAGAGATCATGCAAAGATAAAACTGTGTGTGAATGTGTAACAGCAGTAATAGAGAATGACGGATTCATTGAAAAGAATTACATGAAATTAAGATTATATACATGATTGATAGTTTGGTGCCCCCTTGTGGTTAAAACATGTAGGTGTTTTTCTTTATTTTGTCCTTGTGCAGCTACCGTAGTTCAGCAGAAAATGGCTAATGCTGCTACGGTTTTGTATGCAGTATTTTGAACTGTTTCATAAGATGGGATTTGTTTCATAAGATGGGATTCATGAGATTTGTTTTTCAGAGTAAAGATACACAGAGAACCACTTTTGGAAAGTATCATTGCTTTGATATGGTGACGATTGCGAAAAACACAACGCAGATGTCAACATTCATTACAAATTGACAAACAAGCAAACTAAGCACATTGTAAAACATCTGAAATGTTGTTTTGGTCTTTCTAAAATGCCTCGTTTCAGTATTAGTGTTTTTACATTATTAATTACCTCCAGAACTGCCAAGAGCGTCCCCACATCTGACACCTTCAAATGCCACCACGTGTTCATTGCGTTTTGGCATACAGTCTTCTGCGGTTAAAGTCAATTATTAAATGAAGAAAAGATTCACGCAGCAGATATATATTTAATTTTTACTGTGGATATTTGGCTTTAGTTAATCAGGAAGTGCCGATATTTTTTCTCTTTGACTCGTTGGATAGAAACGCTGCTTTATTCACACATCTTTTATGCAATATTCCTGTTTTGTGCATAAATTTAATTCACATCTTTGGTTGGAAACATAGCTACTGTAGACTACACTGTTTGACTATGTTCATTTGGACCAATTTGAATGGAGCCCCCTCCAAAAAAAAAGCTTCAAGCATCAGGAAGAAGACTCTATCCTTAGCCTGTGAGCACACTGTATAAAACACATCACCCTGCCATCTCTCATTCATCTATAACTCCATCAGACTTCACACATGAAAACACACACACACAAAGCTTAAAGGAAAGGGAAGACTTCATTATCCTTATGAGAAAGAGCAAGGCAGCAAATCTAATTCGCTTCTGAAGGAACGCAGCGTTATTGCTTTTCTATATTCACTCTCTCTTTGAGTTCTCTGTCGCTTGTGCACATTATTTGAGCGCTCACCTGGGGAGTCATTTGAAGCGGACGAAAATAAATCCCTGATATAGTTAAGCATTATGAGAGTTTAATGTTCTAACATGTCTGGGCACTAATAGAATAGGTTTCTCACTTTCATTGATGGAAGCCATTTTATTTTGGGACTGAAAATAGAACACAGGGGATAAAGAGAGCGATTGTAAGATACACTTACATTTGTACGCTTGTTTTTTCGCCTCAGGCAAAAGTAAGCAGCTTTGGAGCAAAGCGGCGGGTATGACTGGTGAAAGCTGGTGCAGATGGCAAAAGCCAAACACTGTCATATAGAGCCGAGTGGAAACCTCAGAGCTAATTAGGCTGCTGTTTTAATAGTAACTGCAAGGCTATGCGAAGGAAATGCTATTATGGAGGTCCATTTGAGAGCTATGGGATCAGTAGTAACAGAATTAGTTATATATTAAATTAGCTGGGCATTAGCATGTTGTGTTTTGGATGGTGGTGTTTCCACCACAATACTTGAGCTAAAAAATAAGCTAAAATAAGAAACTTCTCCTGGGATTTGTTTGTGAAAGGCACAGGCAAATAAGCACTAACCAGCATAAACCTAACTTGAGAAGTGCAATTTTAATGGCTGTTTCTTAATATGCATTCTTCAGCGCTCTTGTGCCCTCATGTTCTTGTGTAAAGTCATCATCAACTGCCAAGTTCAGTTCCTAAACTCATGACCGCAAGAATGGAGGGCGCGTGAAAGTTCCCGGATGTGTTCTTGATATCGAGGATGCTGTGATGCAGACTTGAGCACAAAACTCACTCGAGAAGTCTCAGACGTCATTTTGGCTGAATAAAGAAGGTGAGAGGCTCAGCATTTTATATAGATTATTATTAAAGTTCAGAGATATAACTTATTTATCTCTTAGTTTCTCTAAATGAGACGGTGAAGATAATCATTAACATGGAAAACTTAATAAAAGCATAAGCACATTAAAGGATGCATCAAGTGCACACATATGCTCCGCCACAGCCTTTACATGGTCGCATATGCCTCAGGCCGCATTCACACGGGGCTTCAGCGTCAACGCTTCCCATTCACTTTGAATGGGTGACGTCAGGCGTTGCCGAACTGCATCGTGGATCCGTCGGCGCCGCTTCAGAGGCGTTGCTCACTGCAGAAGTTGGGACTAACTCAACTTTTCAAGCACCAACGGAAGCGTCAGCGAATCAGATCACTGTATGCAAATACACCAGCTAGACAGTGGCCTATTGCTGACTGACTTTCATTGGCTAACGCTTCCATGATGATCGCTTCAGCTCCAACTTCAGACAAGCCTTCAGTCAAGTGTTGACGCTGAAGCCCGGTGTGAATGGGGCGTCACCGTGGCTGATGCCAATGCTAACACACACCTCTTAAAATCTTTTGCTAACTGTTGCAACAACGCATTGTGCAAGCTTTGTGATTGGTTGGTTTGGTAGCTGTGACCAGTGTGGGCTGGATCGAGAGCCACAAGAACCCGTTGAAGCGAGTGTGTTGAGCCCCGTGAAGTAACTCAAGATGGAAACTGTTGTTTAGTGTTTACCTTATCATTAAAGTTGTTGCCTGTCCGCCGGTTTCCGACTCTAAATGAGCGAGTTTTAGCTACTTGTATAGTTTAAAAAAAAAAAAAAAACACCAGCGAAGAAACACAACAGAGGAAAATAAAAACCTGCTGCCAGCTAGCGTTTCAGAAGTGTTATTGCAGAGCAACACAAACAGCATTCAGAAGTACTGTATTTATGCACGGCTATGCAGAAGGCAGGTGCTGTGGGTCACAAGGAACACTCGACACAGAAGTATAAATCAGCCTTAAAAGTGTTTATTTGCTGAAATTCGTATTAAAATCAATTTTATTTGTATTTTGCAAAGTATATTTGTAGGGTTTTTGTGCATGTTTTATATATTGAAAAGGGAAAAAACAAATCATTGTATGAATGCTGTAATGTTTAAATAATTTTCCATTAAAAACACTTGAAGGTCATGTGACCATCAGAAAGAATGCAGCATCTCATTTCTTACAGGATGTGTTCTCTGTTCTCAGGGTCTCCCGTGTTCGTTCTTCCAAAGTAATCTGCCAAGAAGAACGAGAACACAAGTCCGTTCTCTGCATTCTTGGAATTGAGAAAGAGCCAATGTTGGTTTAAAAAGGGTTGGTTTAAAAACCATTTTAGGGACAAAATTATTAGCCCCTTTAGCTATATATTTTTTTCAATAGTCTACGGAACAAACCATCATCATACAATAACTTGTCTAATTACCCTAACCTGCCAAGTTAACCTAATTAACCTAGTTAAGCCTTTAAATGTCACTTTAAGCTGTATCTTGTATCTAAGTGTCTTGAAAAATATCTAGTCAAATATTATTTATTGTCACCATGGCAAAGGTAAAATAAATCAGTTATTGAAAATGAGTAATTAAAACTATTCTGTTCAAAAATGCGTTGAAAAAATATTCTCTCAGTTAAACAGAAATTGAGGAAAAAATAAACAGGGGGGCTAAAAATTCTAACTTCAATTGTATTTATTATTTATTTTAGTCTATATTGAATTAGGCACATGTGAATTTAATTAGGCTCTAGGTGAATTTAAACTCATATTGAAGTTCTTATTTGTTGTTTGTTTAGTGGTTTAAAATATTTGATATGCACCAGAGAGCAGCAATAAAAACCATAAACGAATAGGCAGTTTCAGTCAGTTTTGATAAGTTCGAAAAAATTGTTCCCCCCCTCGCAATCTATAGCAGTAACCATAGTAACTCAGTGAAAAATGCCAGAGCCTCCAGTCATCTGTGTAATCTCGAGGACACACCGATGTGTGCTGCACCAAAGACCTGAAGACAATTAGCCAAATCGCGAATATGCTACAAAATTATTGCATATGAGCTATTAGATATGCCCATGCCATTTAAATGCACACACAATCTCGATCTCACATGAGCTCAATTGAACTATGATAACATAGCATAACTGACAAAAATTCGGGCAAATATTGTCCTAAAAAAAAGCAAAACTAGTTTTAACTGCTCTATAACTTAGCAAATGTCCATGGAATAAGCAAGATAACCAGCTTTCCATGCATATTATTTTAATGCACTTGCAGATGCAACTACCTTCTGCTTTATGTAATGTGATTCTTTTTCAACTAATTAAATCTGGTAATTATCCCTTATTTTAATAACCAAATAACTGCACACTGCAGATACACATATAAATCATCCGATGAGTCTCCAGAAGCTGATGATTGGCAGCTCACCTCTACAAACCCACACACATTGAGGTCTCGATCTGGCCTTGATCTTATTACCAGCACCCCTCCTCTCTTTGACCTAACCCCTCCCCCTCCACATCACTCAGCGCGTGACTGGACAGCTCCCCTGTCAATCACTCACTCCCCAGTCCGACAGGAAGTCTAATGATCCTGGAGGCTCCAACAGACATTGACCCTCACCTCTCACAAACCCAGCACTCCAACATCAGAGAAGCTCCTTTATTTTTTTCTTTTACCTTTAATCCAACCCACTTCCATCAGCATGCAGACATCGTAGCTTCTCAAATCACAGACTACAAAAGTGCGGGCAGTCGTAATGAGCCCTGGATTCTAATAAGCATAGCGTGGCTCCCAGGCAATTCCAGCTCCGAATGTCTTATCTGTGCTCTTCTCTCATTCCCGCGGTTTGCTTTTCTCCATTGTTTGTGACGCTGCAACCATTAGGCGAATGTTTCTCCACAGCTTAAGGATCAATCATGTGGCCAGTGTGTGATTACAGCCTCTCTTTGACTGAAGACGGCGGAGTAGCAAAGTAATGACACACATACGGATGATTCCACAACATTAGACTATTTTACTCTCTTCTGATTGCCGAAGGATAAAAGAGAGCCCATGTTCATAGAGAGGGATGAAAAGAACAAGAAAGAATATGTGTAGGCTACGTGTTCAGAGTCTGTGGTTATGTACAATCATGCTGACAAGCAAAATAGTGATGTTTGTTTGTTGTGTCAAGCAGGAAAAAAAAAAAAAAAAAAAATATATATATATATATATATATATATATATATATATATATATTACATATGTATACACACACACACACACACACACACACATATATATATATATATATATATATATATATATATATATATATATATGAGTGTGTGAGCAATATCACACTCGTAACATTGCGATATGGCTGTATATCGCCACTTAGTGCCCCCCACCAGTGCTGATATACAGCCATATCTCAGTGCTACGAGTGTGGCATTGCATTTATAAACCAGTTAGACTGCATAATAATGTGTATAAAAAGAAAATCAAACACAGGAGCCTCTAAAACAACTTTCTTCTGCCATTCATTCACATCTGCAGCTGACGGTCAGAACAGCAGAAACTGCAGCTAATTCACCAACATCACTTTAGAGGTAGTATTTAAATGATTCTCTAGCGTAATATCTAAAGTGATGACAAAACAGGTCATATTTGCTCATATTTTAACATTATAAGGCTGAACGGCATGAAATGCCTTCAATCTACAAAGATGTCCCAGTATTTCTCTGTTATATCGGTATATCACAATAATTAACCCCAAAAAAGCGAAAGCAAGCAAACACTACCAGTTTCTGTGGTATAGATACAGCACAACAAAATACAAAATAGAGAGATTGATTTAGAATGTCATGTAGCTGATTTGTAATGATTTGTTCAGCTGTAGTTTGAAACTTACACTGTGAAAATGATGTTTTCCTCCACTAAGGACTTATGTGGTCTCTGTCGCCATCTTATTGTGGAACGTCAACCGTCATTTTCTTTAGTCTTCTTAGATAGGCTAATGGCAGCCGATGCACTGAATCCGATGTTCAGGAATTTTAAAGATTTTAAAATAGGCACTATCCTTATAAATAAACTGCATAGTTGCATTCTAAGCAACTACATTCACGGCTAAAAAAGCTTCAAAAGTACATTATATTGCCCAACAGCTGCAACATTTCTTTTCCTATTTCAAAACACAGCTGATGCAATTGTTATGTATTTTGTAGTGCTGTATGTATACCATAGTAATCTGCTAATGTTTCCTTTGCTTTAGCTTTTTCAGGGTTAATTATTGTGATTTCTCAATTGCAAGAGAAACCTACTGGGAAATCTCTGTAAACTGATGACATTTCATGCCGTTCAGCCTTATAATCTTAAAATGTGAGCAAAATCACGTGTTGTCATGACTTTAGTCATTACGCTACAGAATCCTTCAAATACTACCACTAAAATGAGGATTGTGTGAAGTATCAGTGGTTTCTGCAGTTCAGACCATCTGCTGCAAATGTGAATAAATGGTGGAAGAAAGTAGTTCCTCGTACAAAAGGGTACAAAACAAACTAATGGAATCATATACATTTATTCTGAGCTATATTGATTTGTAATAGAATGAGTTTTTGGGGGGAATTAATTTCAGCCTGGGCTGCTGATTTAAGAAAAACAAAAATCCAGACAAAAAGACTTAATTAAATAAAAATATGCATTGTGGGTTTCAGAATGAAGTGCAATGGTTTATTTTTTGACAATGAATAAATTAACATATAAATGAATGAACTTTTACAATTGTGCTTTTCAAAAATAATTATACAGTAAAACATTACAAAAGTTACATTTTATTTTATTGATTTATTTTGCTATGTTAATTTATTACACGTATGTGTACATCATTATTAATTATTTACAGGTTTAATGACTTAAATAAGTAAATAAATAAATAAATAAATAAATAAATAAATAAATAAATAAATAAATAAATAAATAAATAAATAAATAAATAAATAAATAATGTTTTTTTCTGAAGTTTAGACCTTGAACGCAATGTACAAAGTAAGTTATTTAAATAAGAATGCAAATCTGAAGAAACTTAGCAGAAGTTTGTGACAAGCTAGCTCAGATCTAACCTCAGGGATGATGAAAATAAACTTCTCAAAATAAAGATTTGAAAGAGATTATAAAGCTACATGTGAGAGCTGGCAGACTGCAGGCAATTTAATATCTCAGCACCAAAGCCAGACTGCAAACAAGAAACCACTGTCATTACTGATCCGAAATGGAATTATGGGCAAAGCCTGACAGTCAGATGTGTGTAAGGAGAGGCTGATCTGTTGTTATGTGGCACGTGCATGAGCATGTGTGAAGGTCCATCTGTACGGGTTTGGTTTCGCAGAAGAATTGATGCATCTCTGATAACACACACATGGGGACGTGGGTTGTTGGCGACAGGACGGTGGCGCCGTATCGACCCTGCAGTCTCATTTCTCATAATGTCCACACAACCTTAAGAAAACACTCAAGCAGCGTTAGCTTCTGATAAAAAAATCAGGCCTTGGTAAAGAATTACTTTCCTGTACATCGGAAAAAGTATTCCATATCTGCAAGTCATCATAATATTGGAAAACACCACATCCTTTTTACTCTTACACTCGCTTCATCCATCCTGCTTCTGAAGACTCGTAGGATTTGCAGGAGATTCAGTGTTTTATTTTTAACAGCGTTTACACCTGGTAATAAAGCAATCGATTTTGAGTGATCTGATAGTAAGTGGTCAGTGCTAAAAACAGAAGCACCAAAATGTTTTCTGATCTAATCACTCAGACCACATTCAGAGAGAGTCAGAAATGTGACCGCAGTGCATTTGTAATGTAAACGCTAATGTGTCCTGATGCTTGCAGATAACAGTGATAGAGCTCCTTCTCACCTGTCAATTAACCCCTACACTTATGATGAGCCATTTAAAATGTTACTGAAATAAAAAGCTGTTAAACTGAAAGAAAAATAAAAAAATAGTATTTTCATAAAAGCAGACTGTATTTGAGAATGAAATAAAACAATAATATGAAGACAAGTGAAAAAAGGGGTTGCACTAAGGGAAACAATCTGCTAACAAATTATATGTGTGTTGGTGCGTCTGTGTATGTACACTAGCCGGCCACTTTTTTAGGTACACCTGTCCGACTGCTCGTTACACAAATTTTTAATCAACCAATCACATTTGGCTGCATTTAGGCATGTAGACATGGTCAAGAAAATCTGCTGCAGTTCAAATCGAGCATCAGAATGGGAAGAAAGGTGATTTAAGTGACTTTGAATGTGGCATGACTCTTGGTGCCAGTCGGTATGCAGAAGAGCATCTCAGAACGCACAACACATCGAACCTTAAGGCAGATGGGCTACAGCAGCAAAAGAATACACCAGGTGCCACTCCTATCAGCTAATAACAGGAAATTGAGGCTACAATTTATACAGGCTCACCAAATTTGGACATTAGAAGATCGGAAAAACGTTGCCTGGACTGATACGTCTTGATTTCAGCTGCGAGTCAGAATTTGGTATCAACTACATGAAAGCATGGATCCATCCTGCCTTGTATCAATGGTTCAGGCTAGTGGTGGCGGTGTAATGGTTCGGGAGACATTTTCTTAGCACACGTTGGGCCCATTAGTACTAATTGAGCATTTTGTTAATGCCACAGCCTACCTGAGTATTGTTGTTGACTATGGCCCCATTTACACTAGTACGTTTTAGTTTTAAAAAGCACATCACATGCATATCTAGCCAGATGAGAGCTGTGCTCGTCTGACTGTTCATCAAGGATGTACCGCTGGATCCAATCTCACTATATTTGTTAAACATGATATTTAATTCATCTTGTTGTCTATATCTAACCACATATTCCCTGACTTTGGAGTTTTGAATCTATTACTTGTTCTTAGTTAACATGTTTTGGCTGAGCGCAAACATAAGTTAAAATTTAATGTAACCATGTACAGTACATTATGTATATTGACTGATTGCTTGCCTTTGTTTTCTATAATGTATAAACTTATTGTACGTTATACTTTCATAATGGTCATTATTAATTATTAAAACTGATATTTAGCAAAATAGAGAGTATGTTTCTTATTTTTAATGAAACTGAAAGGAGGCAGTTATGTTAGGCTCCGTTTTGTTTTAAATATGCATACAGTAAAGATAACGCTCATATATGCAGCACAACGCTTCAACATATCTGCTGTCTGTTAAGTTGTTAATATCAAAATGAAAATAGCAGTTCCATACATCATGTTTTCATTTTATTGTTAAGATGAAACAAATGTACGTATCCAGGATGATGTGAATAAGGTTATAAAGTACAATGTTCCCTTTGAAGAATTACCCGACATCTTCTCGGGAGTTTGTTTTCCATATCAAACTTGCAAAGTCTGAACTTACAAGAAGAGGATGCAGGACTGAACTGTGTGTGTAGGCTACTTAATATTGAGGAAAAGCCCCAATCAGATAGGTGAATGTCTGCAGCACCGCCTCTGTTTTCAGATGTCTCCGTTTCCCCCCCATCCACACTAAGCTGAAGCAGCAGCATTTTAGGATGAAAATGGCCTCTTCAGCGTTTCTAAAATGCTCTGTTTTCGGTGCTCGAAAATTCCGGCGTAGTGTGGATAGATGGTGTAACCGTGGCAAAACTTATGCGTTTTAAAACGAAAACGCATTAGTGTAAACAGGGCCTATGTCCATCCCTTCTGATGGCTACTTACAGTGGGATAACACAATGTCATAAAGCGCAAATCATCCCAGACTGGCTTCTTGAGAATGTCAGTGAGTTGACTTTACACAAATGACCTCCACAGTCACCAGAATTCAATCCAATTGAGCACCTTTGGGATGTGGTGGAATGGGCAAATCTGCAGCAACTGTGTGATGCTATAAGTCAACATGGATCAAAACTTGCAATATGTTCAGTAGCTTGTTGAATCTATGCCACAAAAGACTAAAGCAGGTCACACACTAAAAGCTCCGCTCGGCAGCGTGCCACGCAGCGCCATGCATTTTAGAATTCTAAACATAGGTTTCTATCTGGATACACACACCGGCGCCGCAAGTCGGCGGCTGTCGGCGGCGCCCGTCCACGGCTCAGGACGCAGTTCATTTTTCAGCCGCGCCACAGAGCGCCATCTGATTAGTTTCATGTTAAATATCATTCGAATGTGCGTGTCTGGTGTGCGATACTTTAAACTGTCATGTGCGCGCCGTGTCGCGGCGCTGAGCGGCGATTCTGGTGTGTGACCTGCTTAAGGCTCAAATCCAGTACTATTAAGGTGTACCTAATAAAGTGGCCTGAGAGTGTATATAAAATTTGCTTACAATTTATACCAGTGCAACCTGTTTTTCCATTTGTTTTTTGGTTTAGTATTATTTTATTGAACATTTTATCATGTTAGATAATGGTCACGTTCATTCATAAAGGGCATTGTAATACTATACTAGCTTATTACAGAACTGTCTGGAATATTTGTTTCTGATCGGTCAGTCATGACATGCCAAGATAATATTCCGAGATAACAACTGCTGAAACCAATAACAGGCTTATCTTAATTGTCAGTGAATACATTCACATCCATATTTATGTGTTGTTGTTTGGTGCTATCATGTGTCTGATAAATATGTAGGTTAGTGTATGCTCCATAGAGCCATTTTTGTTTCTGTCAACTTTGCATCTTATTAAGGAATTAGTACACTAATAATAATATACTATAACTAAATAGTATGGCTTAGAACAATGTTTTGTATCAAATTTGTGTGTTTTGTGGTATACATGCAATAAGAGAGATAAAGTAAATTCAGATGATTGTTTATGCTAAATAAAGCCCTTCTACAACAGAATAATTAGCTGCTAATAAGCCTGTCAGACATTCATCTGGGATAACAACCATCTGGATATACTTTGTCCCTTACATTTATTCATTAATTCATTTTCTTATCGGCTTAGTCCCTTTATTAATCCGGGGTCGCCACAGCGGAATGAACCGACAACTTATCCAGCAAGTTTTTATGCAGCGGATGCCCTTCCAACCGCAACCCATCTCTGGGAAACATCCACACACACATTCACACACAAACTATGGACAATTTAGCCTACCCAGTTCACCTGTACCGCATGTCTTTGGACTGTGGGGGAAACCGGAGCACCCGGAGGAAACCCACGCAAAGGCAGGGAGAACATGCAAACTCCACACAAAACGCCAACTGAGCCGAGGTTCGAACCATCGACCTTCTTGCTGTGAGGCGAAAGCACTACCTACTGCGCCACTGCCGCGCCCCTTACATGTATAATTATGTTAAAAAATAAATCCCACCTCAGCTTTATCAAATTGTGTGTGTATATGCCAACTAAATAAACATGCTCAAAAAATTTCATTTTTGAGTGAACTATCCCTTTAACAGTCAAACTGTGCATCAAATTTCATGCTTTCAAGCACGTTATTTAAAGACTTTTGTCCCTGATTGCCTTCCATACCCTAAGGTACATGCAAAAACGGAAGTTCACTTCAGGCTTAAAGAGAATTGAATTTGTTTTCTTCCTCTGAGTAGAAAAGTATTCCTGCTACCTGAACCAATCTACATTCCATTATGCCTCAGCAATGAGTTGTATAAACACGTGTTTACAGTGAAACAGTGTCTCTAATGGCTGTTGTTCACATTGATCTCTCACTTCCATGTGCATACGCCAGCAAAATGCCTTTTAGCTTCAGAGCTGTTTTTTGATGCACTGAAATAGCAGTAGAAAGGAAAGTGAATTACATTGATTCTCCAAACAGGAAACAGCATAAAGGCAAGAGAGGAAGAGAGAGAGAGAAAGAGGAGCCTTGTGCATGTGAACCATTGTTTTAAATGTATCAAGCGTGCGGTCTAAGCACATGAGTGAATGACGTGTTAAGAGACAGACCGCGTGCCCTCTGACCAAAGTAGCTTTTATGCTTTTATTTGAACAGAAGCCTGAAGCAGGATACTCACTCACTCACTCGCTCGCTCACTCCCTGCGCTCCCGTTTTCTTCTTTTTCCCCAGCTCTCTCGCTTTTCCCATCTCCCGAAAATGAAGCATATCTCACTCAAACACACAGCGGACAGCCACAGACGAGGTGTGATTGTTTGCTTTGTCAGGCGGCATGAAAGACCCGAACCCCGTCCCCTTCTGCCCTCAATCCCATCTGAGCTCTATTGTAGTTTGTGTTTTGGAAGTCTAATGACAGAGGAAGAGAGAGAGAGAGGGAAAAATGCACTAGATTATTTGTGACAGTGATGTTGATGATGATGGTGCTGATGGTGATGATGATGGGGTGACAGTGACAAGGAAGATGGCATCAATATCACTGCATCAGTCTGAGAGAAACACAGAAATGGCGAATAACATACTGTTTGTGCATCGAGATGCTGAAATGACTTTTCTCTGCTGGACTAAAAGGACTATTTAAGCTTCTCGGCACACTTCAGATGCGGGAACGCCATTATCGCTCGTTCTATTACTTTGTTATGGCATCACATACTAAATTGGCTAATCACCGTAAAATCGCTAGTTTATGTGTGTACTAATCTCCCTTTTGTCTTGCTGGTTTGTTTTGTTCCGTTTTATTTTAATGGAAAGGTAATAACAGTCTTTAAGACGTTTTTTTTGTGTTTAACATGACTGCTTTGCTTGAAGCATATTTAACGAGCAGTTTTCAAAAATCTGTTTTACCTGAGAGGCTTCTTGGAAACCCGTCTCTGTGTCTGAGTTAAAAGATTTTTTAGGTGGTGATTACCCATCAAGCATTTTTTTTTTTGTTTTTAAAAGTTGTCTAACAGACGTCTAAACGCAGTCGACTTGGCTAAAACAAGGCTAAATTTGAGCTGTCAGTGAAAATCTAATAGATATTTAAGAATAGGTAAAAACTAGACTAGTCATCAAATAAATAGAAATGAATGACTACACATATAAAGTCTGCCTATTCTGTCTATTGGACGAGTAGTCTAGTTTTTGGCTATTCTTGTATGTCCATTAGATTTTTTTACAGGCAGCCTTGTTTTAGCCAAGCTGTCTATGATTAGATGTCTATTTGATGTCTATCAAACACAAAATTGTTTGCTGGGTAGCTTCTGGTTTGCTGAATAAAATGTTACTCTTCAGATTAATGAAACACCCTGCTATTTTTTTTTTTTTAAATGGGCTCATTTTACAACTCCCATAGAGTTAAAACCCCAAGAAGTTAAAACTAATCATATGATTTTGTTAGCTCACATTGCTAGTTTTGTGGTAAATAATTCATCTTTGCATGTCATTAAGAAAACAACATGTTTGTCCTTGTAATCTTTAATTGAAATCTGAAAATGCACTACCTGTTTTTTTTTCTTCAGTTAATTTGTCAGATTCTTTTTCCGATTTTTTTAAATAAAATGCCAACTTTACACTCTCAGAAATAAAGGTATGTGAGCTCTCACTGGGGGGTACCTTTTCCAAAGGTACACATTTGTACTTTAAGGGTCCATACAGTACATGCGGAAAGTATTCATAGCGCTTCACTTTTTCCACATTTTTTAAGTTACAGTCTTATTCCAAAATAGATTACATTCATTTATTTCCTAACAATTTGCTTAATACTTTGTTGATGCACCTTTGGCAGCACTTACAGCCTCAAGTCTTTTTGAATATGATGCCACAAGCTTGGCACATCTGTTTTTGGGAATTTTTGCCCATTCCTCTTTGCAGTCTCTCTCAAGCTCTATCAGGTTGGATGGGACGCAATGGTGTACAGCCATGTTCAGATCTCTCCAGGGATGTTCAATAGGATTTAGATCTGGGCTCTGGTTGGGCCACTCAAGGACATTCACAGAGTTGTTGTGAAGCCACTCCATTGATATTTTGGCGATGTGCTTTGGGTCATTGTCCTGCTGGCACCCTGAAGCAGGTGTTAATTCAGGTTCTCTGTACATTGCTGCATTGATCTTTTCCTCTATCCTGACTAGTCTTCCAGTTCCTGCTGCTGAAAAACATCCCCAAACATCCTTCACTGGCATGGTATTAGCCTGGTGATGAGCGGTGCCTGGTTTTCTCCAAATGTAACACCTGGCATTCACTCCAAAGAGTTCAATTTTAGTCTCATCAGACCAGGGAATTTTGTTTCTTATGGTCTGAGAGTCCTTCAGATGACTTTTGGCAAATTCCAGGTGAGGAGTGGCTTCAGTCTGGCCACTCTACCATACAGGCCTGATTGGTGGATTGCTGCACAAATGTTGTCTTTCTATAAGGCTCTCTTCTCTCCACTGAAGAATGCTGTAGCTCAGACAAAGTGAGCATTGGGTTATTGATCACCTCCCTGACCAAGGCCCTTCTACCTCGATCACTCAGCTTAGATGGCCGGCCAGCTCTAGGAAGAGCCCAAACATCTTGCACTTATGGATGATGGAGGCCACTGTGCTCATTGGAACTTTCAGAGCAGCAGAAATTTTTCTGTAACCTTCCCCAGCCTTGTACCTCGATACAATCCTGTCTCTTGAGGTCTACAGACAGTTACTCTGTCTTCATGCTGGGTTTGTGATTTGACATCAGAATTATGAGGAAATAAATTAATTTAATCCATTTTGAAATAAGGCTGTAACATAAAAAAATGTGGATAAAGTGAAGCACGATTAATACTATTCAGATGCACCGTACTTCTTAGGAAGAACAGATAGGAAACTCTGTTAATTGTGGCAGTGTCCAAAGTTTCTTTTTTTCACATGTTTTAAGTCATATCTGTGTGGTCACACCTTAAACCAACAAATTAGAGACCCTTCTTCTTTTTAAAGCCCTGACCTACAAAGACACAATCAGAGGCAGAAGAGCAGCAACACATCATGTCAGTGTTGTCAAACTTGTCAAAAGCAAAAGAAGCAAACTGGCTTTCTTGCACGACAAACTAACAACTGACAGCAGCTCATGAAGCTGAATACGAGGACTTGAACGATCCGCTCCAACAGTTTCCTGCTTTCCTTATATGGGCTGCCCTGTGAACGTTCAGAATGATTGACATGCAGAAAACATCGCTTACTGACAAAACATTTCTCCTTTCTTTTTTGCACTACATAGAGCTTAAGGCTGTCACAGACACAAATGTGTTATTTTAAAACAATTAGATCAGTTAGGTGTTATATGTTTGTTTTTTGCACACAGACATATAGTTTTTTTTGGCATGAGAATGACTAGTGTGAAAGTTTAAAGTAGATGTAAAAACTTGAAGTTTGAAAGTTTCCACTCATAGAAATACTGAAAAAATAAAATAAAAATCAAGATTGCTGGGTTGTTGTTAGGTAGTTGCATTGTGGTTTCTAGGGTGTTACAGGTGGTAGCTAAACAGCTGATGTGGTTGATGTGGATTGGTGACAGGGATCGGGAGGGTCAGTAAAATGAGGAGCCAGATCAGATTTCTGAGGTGCCAGATCCAGATCTGGCTTGTTTCCGGCACAAATTGATTCTGGGTGGTTGTTTGAGTGTTGTTAGACTGTTGCTAGAGTGTTATGGGTGGTTGCAATTGCTCGGGTGTTTTGTTGGTTGCTTTACTGTTGCTAGGCTATTTTGGGTGGTTGTAAGGTGGTCATTATGCATTTTGTTGGCTGTTATAGGTGGTTGGTAAGGAATAGAAAGGATATCCAGGGTGATTGGTCAGGTATTGCTAGACTATTGCTAGGGTGTTGTTAGACTGTTGCTAAGGTATTTTGGGTGGTTGTGAAGTGGCTGCTATTTGCAGTTTCTTAGCTATTATATAGGTGGTTGATAGGCATAAAAGGTATTCTAGGTGATTGTTAGGATACTGTTAGACTATTGCTAAAGTGTTGCTAGAATGTTGCTAATGTTTTTAAGTGTTATAAGGTGGTTGCTATGCATTTAGGCTCTTATAGGTGGTTGGTAGGCAATAGCTATTCTGTGTGATTGTAAGGCTGTTGTTAGGGTTTTGGGGTGTTGTAAGGTGCATGTTATTTGCAGTTTCTATAGGCTGTTAGTAGGAGGTAGCAAGGATATTCTGGGTGATTGCAAGGATGTTGCTAGATCGTTGCTTGGGAGTTTTTGGTGGTTGCCAGGTGGTCGTTAGGCAGCTGCTAGGGTGTACTGGGTGGTTGTTTGAGTGTTGTTAGACTGTTGCTAGAGTGTTCTGGGTGTTTGCATTTGCTAGGGTGTTTTGTTGGATGCTATACTATTGCTATACTAATTTGAGTGGTTGTAAGATGGCCAGTATGCCACTTCTAGGCTGTTATAGGTGATTGGTGGGCAATAGAAAGAATATCCTGGGTGTTGCTAGACTGTTACTAGGGTGTTGTTAGACTGTTGCTAGAGTGTTATGGGTGGTTGACATTGCTGGGTGTATTGTTGTGGTTGTTATACTGTTGCTAGGCTGTTTTTGGGTGGTTGTCACAGGGTTGCTATACAATTTCTAAGCTGTTATATGTGGCTGGTAGGCGATATAAATGCTATTCCAGGTGATTGGTTGGGTGTTGATAGACTGTTGCTAGTGTGTTGTTAGACTGTTGCTAAGTTGTTTTGAGTACTTGCATGTTGGCTGCTATTTGCAGTTTCTTAGCTGATATATAGGTGGTTGGTATGCATATAGGGTATTCTGGGTGATCACAGGGTGTTTTTTAGACTGTTGCTACAGTGTTACTAGACTGTTGCTAGGGTTTTGGTGGGTTATAATGTGGTTGCTATGCAGGTAGGCTGTTATAAGTTGTTGGTAGGCAATAGCCAGGGTATTCTGGGTGAGTGTAAGAGTGTTGCTAGAGTTTTTGGGGTGTTGTAAGGTGCTTGTTATATGCAGTTTCTAGGCTGTTATATGAAGTTGGTGGAAAGTAGAAAGGATATTCTGGGGGATGGCTAGGGTGTTGCTAGATTGTTGCTAGGGCGTTTTTGGTGGTTGCAAGAAAGTTGATAGTTGACAGTGTTTAGGGTGGTTCTTAGACAGTTTGCAAGGGTGTTCTGGTTCCTAAGGTGTTCTGGTTCCTAAGCAGTGACTATTTAGTTGTAAAGGTGCTGTAGGTGGTTGCTAGGGTAATCTAGATGTTTTTTTATGAAATTGCTTGTATAGATAGAAAGATGGTCAGCAAACCGCATACTTCCATTCTGTAGTATTCATCTATAGTACGCTAAAATCAGTATGCAAGCCGAGTAGTATGTCCGAATTAATAGAATTCGTAAATTAGTATGCGAGAAGTACCCGGGTGACTTACTACTTCCGGCGAGATTCTAGAGTGCGCATCCCATGCATACTGCACTATCCCATGATGCCCTGCAAGCGAATTCATGAATGGGAGTAAAGCGACGCAATTGACACAGGTAGGTCACGTGTCCATGACAAAATGGCGGATGTAGTACGTCCGAATTCCATTCATACTTTTCACATTCATACTGTATAGAACATACTTTTCTAATGTTTTAACGTAGTACATTTAAATTCAAATGCAGTACCTACTGAGTAGTAGGCAGTTTCGGATGCAGCCATGGATAGTAAATGTTTTACTTGTTTTTAAATATAAATATGATTGCAAATAAGCTGTCTACCACCACAGACTGCATGTGCAGAAAGTAGCTTTTGGAAAATTCAATTCTCCATCTGAAAAGTATATCTTCTAAGCAGCACTGTCAGTAAGGGATGATTCATGGAACCAACAACCGAAACCAGAAGACTAAAGCTGACCTTTGCCACTTCATCACATACGACTGATATTACAGAGCAAGGTAAAGAAAACAAAATGCCCTTGTAGAGCAGAACCCAACACAGTCATGGGCGAATAAATGGGCTCCTCCAATGGGAGGTATAGAAAGGCAGGGGTGTTTGTGAAGCAGGATGAATGTAAAGTGAGAGAGCCGGAGCAGAGTGAAGTTCAAACACAGGTATTGGGCTTGTCACTCGGTAACGACAGTCCGCTTGGGATCAGGGATTGGCTCGTGTGCTTGTGGATCAGCTTTGTATTCTCCCTCTGTGACCTCATCAAACAGGCAGGTGTCAAAGATATATCCACACGCGCACACGCAGCCCAAAAGCACATTACACACGTCCACTTGAAAGCATGTGGCGGATGCTGCGTGTTTGAATGGCGTTTGATGTATGTGGATTTATATCAGGCTGAGGTAGTGTGTATGTGTGGGTGTGTTTGAGTAACTCTTACTGGTTGATATGCGGCTCACATCCAGGGTTTCTCTCACAGCCCAGCCAAGCAAATGACTTAGAAGAGCCACTCTAGTGCAAGCCTAAACCACAGTGAATTTGTGCATGTGAACGTCTCTGTTCTGTTGAAAAGACTAGCTTGGAAAGGTCTGTATTGTCAAGAGTGAACTGAGACTTTTTGCTGTTGGTTTTTTTAAATGGACATCTGATCATTATTTCATGAAATTGATTGTTTATTAAATTTCTAACAATTGTAATATATTTAGATGGGAAATGAGGATGATATGCAGGACGAGGATGTATAAGGAAATCTGATTTCTAAAAGTCTCTAATTCGGTTGTCAAAGCACAACAGAATATAGAAAAGATATCAACAATATAGAATATTAATTTGTCAGGAAGTCCCATAATAACAAAATAGATTTAAAGTCTATATATAGATTTTAACAATTATAGGTTAAATATGAAAAAAATGAATAACATTTGATTTAAAAACAGTTTTTTTTTTAAATCATGTTTACAAGTACAGATCAGAACAAGTTTTTGATTTTCATAGAATGTATGAAAATATACATTTTTATACAACAGTTCTGTCTGCATCTCGATTCTGATTGGCTGATAGCCGTGTGATATTCTGCAATAACATCACTCGTACAGTTTATGTTGTAGTGCTTTATTTATGCCATAGTAATCTGAGGTCTGTTCTTTGTCCCTCACTTAAATGATCAAAGACGATTTGGCAGATCCTGGATCTTTTAATTTTAATAATTGATTTCTGGCTTTTGTAACAAAATTACGAATCAGATTACAATGTCTGTCAATCTTTGAAATCATGATCAGCAATGCAACGATTGGCTGACGGCACAGCAGCGTAATGACCGATTAATATTTAATTAATTTATATATACAGTTGAAGTCAGAATTATTAGCCCCCTTGTTTATTTTTTTCCCAATTTCTGTTTAGCGGAGAGAAGATTTTCTCAACAAATTTCTAAACATAATAGTTTAAAATAGTCATTTCTAATAACTGATTTATTTTATCTTTGCCATGATGACAGTAAATAATATTTGAATAGATATTTCTAAAAAAACACTTCTATACAGCTTAAAGTGACATTTAAAAGCTTAACTAGGTTAATTAGGCTAACTAGGCAGGTTAGGGTAATTAGGCAAGTTATTGTATTATGATGGTTTGTTCTGTAGACTATCAAAACAAAAATACAGCTTAAAGGGGCTAATAATATTGACCTTAAAATGGTTTTAAAAAATTAAAAACTGCTTTTATTCTAGCTGAAATAAAACAAATACGACTTTCTCCAGAAGAAAAACTATATTATCAGACATACTGTAAAAATGTCCTTGCTCTGTTAAACAATATTTGGGAAATATGAAAAAAATACAATAAAATTCAAAGGGGAACTAATAATTCTGACTTCAACTTTGTGTGTGTGTGTGTGTGTGTGTGTGTGTGTGTGTATGTGTGCGTGTGTGTATATATATATATTTGTGTATATATATATATATATATATATATATATATATATATATATATATATTTTTTTTTTTTATTATTATCCTTTTTTTTTACTGTTTTCTAAAGTGTAAATAACCTAAAGGTTACTACTGTAAAAAAGTATCAACATTTGGTACATACTTTCAATTTTACCTTCTCTTGAAATGACCCAATCTCATCCTGTTTATATGAATAGCCTGGATCGTGTCAAATCTTCAATAACCAAATCCAGCTAATTGAGTAATCCACATACGAAACCCTGGTGTTTGCTTTACTTACTCGGATTTTTCGGGGTTAATTATTGTGATCTCCTGATTGCAACAGGGAAATCTTTGTAGACTGGTGGCATTTCATGCCGTTCCGTCTTATAATCTTAAAATCTGAGCAAAAGCAGCTGTGTTGTCATCACTTAAGATATTACGCTAGAGAATCCTTTAACTACTTGCTCTAAAATGACATTGGTAAATTAGCAATGGTTTCTGCAGATGTAAATAAATGGTAAAACAAAGTAGTTCCTTATACAAAAGGATTTTTGAGACTCCTTGTTGGATTTTGTTTTTATATACATGATCATGACGTCAAACTGTTGTATAAATGCAATATTAAATGAGTAGCAGTGCGATATGGCTGTATATCATCATTGGTGGGACTATAAAGCCTGGTTTATACTTCTGTGTCAAGTGACCGGCGTAACCAACAGCGCGTAGCTGTGCATTTATACTTCTGCGCTGTCTCTGTTGTTCTGCATTAACACTTCCAAAACGCTAGTTGGCAGTGAGGTGTTAATGTGTCCCCGTGTCGAGTTTCTTTGCCCGTGTTTTGTTCTTTCTGAACGCTTCCAGGATGTATAAGTGGCTCAAACTCGCTCATTTTGAGGAAGGAACCGGCGAACATGCAACAACTTTAACTATGAGGTAAACACAAAACAAAACTTTCAATCAGGAGCTCCTTCGCGGGACTCAACAATTGTAAACATTCGCTCCATTGGGCTCGGGCCCGTCGCGTGGCTCTCAATCCCACCCAGACTCGTCAGCAATACCAAGCCGACCAATCACAGAGCTTGCGCTATGTGTCGTTGTGATGTGTAGTTACACTTTTTGAGAAGTGCATGTCAGCGACACCGACGGCCACGGCGTAGGGCTATGCGGCAGCGCCGTAGCATACGCGTGCGCTTGACACAGAAGTATAAATCAGCCTCAAGGCAATCAGTCTGCGGCCTTGAGCCAATGCACACCTCCTACTAGTGCCAATATAAAGCCATATCGCACTGCTACTCGTGTGATATTGCTCATTTTATTATTTTTCATTTTTCTCCAGCATAATATTTATATAAAAATATGAAAGAGTATGTTCTGATCTGTTCTTTTTGCAAACATAATAAATAAAAATTAATTATTAAACCATGGTTGCCGACAAACAGGTAAAATACAATAGTTGTATGGATAATATTTTGAAGTATTCATTAATATTACTTAATTAGGATGTATGATGGGACTGCACTATTTGGTATATCGTTACAGAAAATTATATTATAGTGGGTGTTTAGTGTAAATCATGACAAAAAAAATTACTTGTGTCATTACTTTTCGTATATTTCTTTACTATTGAAGTAATTGTTGACAATTCTTTTCCTTCTTGAATATAAATGTTTTATTATACTCAAATGTTCAAAACAACTGAATGTTAAAAAATGGAATTTTACTAATGGGAAGTGACTAAATCTCAGTTCAGTTGATCAGAAAAAACATTTATGTTTATGAAACTGAGTTTCTGTAAAATGCAAACAGAAATGGTAATGGCATAATAAAACAACTAATACGCTAATATTTCTTTGGCTTGGTTATTAAATTCCAAGAATTGGAATTTTCCAAACAGTCAACATGCATAATGCCCTCACCATGTACATAAACACACAAACATCTGTCCCACGGCTGTGCTAAGCTTTAAATAGCTGTGAAATGGCTTGCTGTTTGGGGAGCTCCACTTAGCAATTATGCTGAGTGCCAGTCATCTGACAGTTCTTTAATGTGAAGACTTTGTTACCATGCTAACACACAGTTGTTATGAGTGCTACGGCGATGTTAAAATCAAATCCAAAAGCACACAGATAATGAAGGATAATGCATTTTTCTATTTAAGCTTTAGATTTCCAAAGAAAAATCTCCAAATCTCAAGTCTTCTGACTAATGAATAGATGAGTTCAAGGGCATTCAGGTCTTAAATGAAAACTTACATTGTTCAATTAATAACCGCCTTCCATCCATAGATGTTAAATTGGCTTTTATTTTAAGAGAGCGCAGAGGAAAGTGCTTTCATTGAAATGGACATATGAATATAAATCTCCAGAAGCCTTTCATTTGCATATTCACATCTCATTTCAGAAGCAAAATGAAGAGTATCTTTTTTGCGTTTAAAGCACTGTCTGTTAGTTCTCTAAATGAGGTTTGAGTTGCAATTAACACTTGAAGGCTGTTATTTTACTGATTATGAAGGGATTGAAAAGATTTTAGAGCTCTTTCTAAAGGTTACATTTTTTTTCCCAGTAGGTGGCGACAAGGAACTGTTCTTAAAGGTACAGTCACCCAAAAATATTAATTCTGATCATTAACTTATCACTGACATCTTTTTCTCACCCTGTAATATTCTGCAACCATAGTTTTTATGAAGATATGTTAAAGGATTGTTGGCAACCTGCTGACTTAGCACATAGTCTCTTTGTTTACCAACATTGTTCGAAATATGTTATATTGTGTCCAACAGAAGAAAGAAAGTCATATATTCATGCAGGATTTGAACAGCTTGAGGATGATTTAAAATTTTGACTGAAGTGTCCCTTTAGGAAAGACTCATGATTCAAGATCCGAACTTGTGGATAAATGTATAAAAATTCATATCAATTCATATTTTTATTTTAAGTGAAGCTCATTAAAGCATTTTATATTATGTTTACTTGAGAAATATTTCATTCATTTTTTTTATTTTAATTTCGGCTTAGTCCCTTTTATTATTCTAGGGTCGCCACAGTGGAATGAACCGCCAACTTATCCACATACATTTGATGCCCTTCCAGCTGCAACCTATCACTGGGAAACATCCATACTTATTCACACACACACACACACTTACACTGCGGTCAATTTTAGCATACCCAATTCACCTGTACCACAAGTCTTTGGACTTGCGGGGGAAACCGGAGGTAACCAATGCAAACATGGAAACTCCACACAGAAACGCCAACTGACCCAGATCTGGCTCGAACCAGCGACCTTTTTTTGCAGTGAGGCGAACGTGCTACCCACTGCGCCACCGCGTCACCTGAGTAATATTTCAATACAAGCCAAATACTGTACATCTAGAAAATAATTCACACCTAAGGGGACATGCTTTTTTTGGGTTTGCAATATTTTCTAATAACTGAATAGGGCTGAGTCAATTACTCCACGTATACTATGGTTAAAACATCTAAAGATTTTGTATAGATGTTGTATCTCAAGACACTTACAGTGTTTTTAAAGGGCATTTTTTTCATTCTTTCATTCTCAAACTTTTCCTTCGCATAGGAATTTTTATGCACCTCATTCAAAGCCTGTTTTGATTGAACCTACCACTGTAGGTTGTGAAATAATTGAAATTATTCAGCGTATTGATATTGAAATGTAATGTGGTCAAAAATGGCCTGGAGCCATTTTATATGAAAGTCTAAATTATATTTTTAATTAAATTTCCTTTGCATTTTTTGAAAATATAAGTTTTCATGTACAGACCAATGCCATTGTTAAAATGGCTAATATTTATATACACTCACCGGCCACTTTATTAGGCACACCTTATTAGGGCTGGGTTGGACCCCTATTGCCTTCAGACCTGCCTTAATCCTTTGTGGCATAGAAGCAAGGTGCAGGAAATATTCCTCAGAGATTTTGCTTCATATTGACATAATAGCATCACACAGTCACTGCAGATTGCAGATGAACCACATCCCAAAGGTGCTTTATTGGATTGAGTTCTGGTGACTGTGGAGGCCAATTGAGTACAGTGAACTCATTGTCATGTTCAAGAAACCAGTGTTTTATGACATGTGGAGTTTTTCTGTTGGAATTAGCCATCAGAAGATGGTTACACTGTGATCATAAAGGGATCGATATATTCAGCAACAATACTCAGGTAGGCTGGTTCTAGTTTAAATGGGACTCTGGGCGAACCACCCCAAACGAATGTCCTTCCAAACACAACCCAGTATTGGCCAATATACTGCCCAATACTATTATTATTATTAATATACAATTATTATTCTAAATAAACAACATAAATCAATCCTAAATGTAACTGGAAAACAATGTAAAGAAAGACATAACTGGAGTGATATGCAAGGATTACTTAAGAAATCTTTTGCATGAATATCTGTTGTCTTTGAGCCGACTCATCACCAAGAAAGTTTTACGCTCCTTACTCATTATCCCTCCTTTCTGCTTAATAGCCATGCTTAGTGAAATAATATCATCATCATATAAACTTAAGTTTTTTCGACTTTCAAAACTCGCTGAGTGCCGACACCTCTGCATAAAAGTTACACCAGTTACTCCAATTTCACAGCACATAGATGCACATATTTTATCAGCATGACGGTAAACAACCGGTATTCACACCGGAAGCAGAGTTTGATTTCACCAGCGTAGTTTTTTTTTGCACATAGAGAGTAACAAGCTTGCACGTGCAAAAGACACTAAATGTAAATGCCCCCCTAACGTCTTTATTCTGGGATTAACACTCTAAATTAATATACTTGCATAAAGTAAAAGGAATCTCAAAACTTTTACTGGGGCTCATTTTTTTCCCCTGCTGCCCTGGGCAATCACCCATATTGCCCATGCCTAAATCCGCCACTGGTTGACACGGTGCTAAAAGTGATACTAATGGGTCCAAAGTTTGCCAAGAAAATACCCCCCACACCATTACACCACCACCACAAGCCTGAACCGTTGATACAAAGCAGGATTGATCCATGCTTTTATGTTGTTCATGTCAAATTCTGACCCTGCCGTCCAAATGTCCAAATTAATACTCATCAACCAGGCAATGTTTTTTCCAATTTTCTGTTGTCTTAATTTAGATGACCCTGTGTGAACTGTGCCTCAGTTTCCTGTTCTTAGTTGACAGAAGTAGCAACCGGTGTGGTTTTCTGCTGCTGTAGCCCATCTGCCTCAAGGTTCAGATCTGCCGCTCACTGGATATATATATATATATATATATATATATATATATATATATATATATATATATATATATATTATATTTATATATATATATATATATATATATATATATTATATTATATTATATATATATATTATATTTAATTTTTTTCCAGATCATTCCCTGTAAACCCTAGAGATGGCACATAAAAATTCCAGTAGATCAGTTTCAAAAATAATCAGAGCAGCCCGTCTGGCACCAACAACCATGCCACGTTCAAAGTCTCTTAAATCACCTTTCTTGCCCATTCTGATGCTCAATTTGATCTACAGCAGATCATTTCGTCCATATCTACATGCCTAAATGCATTGAGTTGCTGCCATGTCATTGGCTGATTAGAAATTCGTGTTAATAAACAGTTGGACAGGTGTACCTAATAAAGTAGCCGGTGAGATACAAATATTTGTATTTTCAGGCCACTAAAGCCCTGAATATACATGAATGGTCAAAAAGGTTCAGTGCCATTTAAACATCCTTAATCTAAACAACAGTGTTTTTGTACGAAAATTCTAATTGATATCAAATGAAAGCATGTTGTTTAACCTTACAAATGTGGAATAAAATCACCAATATCACCTGAAAAAGGTGTATTTCTGATAGAAGGTTAACTAGACTTCAAAACACTGATTCATTCTGGAACAAAATAACACCACGATGCACTGCTAGAAGCTTTTTAAAATTATTATTTATTTATTTATTTATTTATTTATTTATTTATTTATTTATTTATTTATTTATTTATTTATTTATTTATTTATTTATTTATTTATTTATTTCTTTTTTATTTAATTGTTAGTGGAACAAAACTAGAAAACGCAACTTGCAATATATGTAATTTTATTCAGGACTCTGAATGTGATATTCAAATCAAATTGAATAATTATGCATCAGATTGATCTCTAGCAGAATGAGAACAACCAACTGTTGTCTTGCCCAGAAAAAAAGGTCAGCAAAAAGGTTAAAAAATATAATTCATAATGAATGATAAATGCAGCTTTTGTTATGGTATCTGACAAAGGTCAAAACAGCAGAAAAAACATTGAATGTCCAAATTTGTTACTTGTCAGGAAATGGGGGAAAAGTAAAGAAATAAATAATATTCTGATCTTGCAGCTTTAGCAACATGTATGGGATTTATGTTATTACCATTTGTCCAAAATTGAGCTCAAGTGAAGCTCTAAAGTTACAAGACTGAAGATTAAATCAATCATTCAATCAATCAAAAGAAAAGCTTGATAATTAAATCAGAATAAATGAAAATGCTGATTCATGCTATTAGTGCTTGTTATTTCTAGCATTTGTCTTGCTGGTGGACCAGTACAGTCATGCTGTTTTCAATTAAAATGGTCAAGCTGGCTCACCAGCATGCTCAGGATTAAATGTGAGTCCAGCTGTCAATTCCTGATTCCAAAAAAAAAAAAAATTGTACAGTTAAAAAAGTATGTCATTGCAAGTCAGGATGTCATGAAATATTGTAGACAAAAGTGAAAGTATGCTCTTACAACAGTTGCTGAAAGATAAATATCTCAACCAGAGTTAAGTGTCCAGAGTCCAGAAGACTTTAAAGGGATATTTCACCCAAAAATGAAAACTACCTGATCATTAACTCTCCCTCGTGTGGTTTTACACCTTCACGAGTTTCTTTCTTTAATTGGACATAAAAGGAGATGATTAAAAAATTTATATCCAAAAATACTGGTTGATGGTATTCATTCACATCCATTGAAGTAAATAAGGCAATAATACAACTATTTATTTTGTGTTCAGCAGAGGAAAGAAACTTAAAATAGATTTTAAATGAGTAAATGATATCAGAGAATACTCTTTAAGTGGATTATACATTCAACAAGAACCCAAACATACTTTAACAACTTTATCTTATACAATAAAAAAAAAGAAAATCAGTACCAATTGGTATTGAAGTTGGTACTTTTGACAACACAAGAGTCATGTGGGTAAATCTCAAATAATAAAAAAACGTAGGGCTAAATCACAGATAAGTCTTTTGTTACTGTTTTAATGCAAACCAGCAGAGATGAAACAAAATACTGTATATGTAGCACTGTATGTGTGGCACTTTTAGTGACCTTTTGTAGATCACAAAGACAAACATAAATCCTGCACGATAAGAATGGTTTATGGAAAACACCAAAACAAATACGACAGATATGGACAGACTATTTTTCTCAGAGGACCACCAGTCTAAAGCCACATGCTTACGCTTCATTTAGATGAAATAAAATCACATGTACCTCCTCAGGGCAAACTAGCCCCATTTGAATAGTGTCTGCCATCACTCCCCCTTGTAGTACAGCATCTTTACTTATTAGTCTCATATTTCAAGCACAATATTAAATATATACAGTTGAAGGCAAAATGATTAGATTTTTTTCTTTTTCAAATATTCCACAAATGATCTTTAACAGAGCAAGACATTTTTCAAAGTATTTCCTATAATATTATTTTCTTCTGAAGAAAATTTGTTGGGAAAAAAGGAATTAACTTTTTGCTACTTTTGTCTCTTTTACTCTTTATTAAATATATTTATTGCTTAGTGTTATATTAATTAAACTTCTCTGTGACATGTTTGAATATTAATTAGCATTTATTGAAATAAGAAAGTAGATGCAGCTGATGAAAATGCAGAGGCCTCAACGTCTAAATTTACTTGAATTTCGCAACTAGACTTCCTGTGAGCAGAGATGGGCTAAAGCTGAAACAAAATATTTGTTGTTGAGAAGTTTTAGGTTTTTATGCTGACAGTTTGTAGAAAAGAGGAAATATGTTTGGGTGCAGGACTGCAGTATGATTGCAAGAGATGAATTTCACCAAAACTTCACCTTTTAATATCAGCTGTGTATAAATACTGAAGTCAGGGAAATGTAGAGTTGTTGAAGACCTCCCGAATGTAGTTTTTGCATTAAATTGGTGTAACGTAAGGAACAGACATGACCCAGAGCTCTTTGTATTAAATTATTCATTTGCATTTAATAAATTACTAAGGCGGGGGCGAGGCAGTGGCGTAGTAGGTAGTGCTGTCGCCTCACAGCAAGAAGATCGCTGGTTCGAACCTTGGCTCAGTTGGTGTTTCTGTGTGGAGTTTGCATGTTCTCCCTGCGTTCGCGTGGGTTTCCTCCGGGTGCTCCAGTTTCCCCCACAGTCCAAAGACATGCGGTACAGGTGAATTGGGTAGGCTAAATTGTCCGTAGTGTATGAGTGTGTGTGTGAATGTGTGTGTGTGTGTGGATGTTTCCCAGAGATGGGTTGCGGCTGGAAGGGCATCCGCTGCGTAAAAACTTGCTGGAAAAACTGGCGGTTCATTCCGCTGTGGCGACCCCGGATTAATAAAGGGACTAAGCCGACAAGAAATGCAATCACTAAGTCGACACTGTGGCGCAGTAGTTAGTGCTGTTGCCTCACAGCAAGAAGGTTGCTGGTTCGAGCCTTGGCTGGGCCAGTTGGCGTTTCTATGTGGAGTTTGCATGTTCTCCCTGCGTTCGTGTGGGTTTGCTCCAGGTTCATTCCTCTGTGGCAACCCCGGATTAATAAAGGGACTAATCCGAGAAGAAAATGAATGAATGAATGAATCAATTACTAATACTCTTGCATTGAAGAAATTCTCTACTGACTTTTCATTGAACACTCAAGGAATTCATTAAATAGAATTCCAACAAATTCCTAATTCAATTTTTTCAGCTACAATAAAAGCTGTTTTTTTTAAACCATTGTAAGGTCAATATTATTAGCACCCTTATATTATTTTGACTGTCTACAATAACTTGCCTAATTACCCTAAAATGCCTAGATAAACTAATTAACCTAGTTAAGCCTTTAAATTTTACTCTCAAGAGTACACACTTAGCTGATGATCCTCGAGCCTGGAGCTCCCTCTCGTTTCATCAGGAGAGAGGGGAGTCTGAGCTCAGGTTGGTCTCAAGAGCTCCCCCAAATTCTTTCGCCTATTCCTTGATTATTAGGGGTTGCCATTGAATTAACCGCCAACTATACCAGCATATGGTTATGCGGTGAATGCCTAGTACTAAAACACTCATGTAATGTGCCAATTTGGTTTATTAAATTCACTTAAACTGCATGTCTTTGGACTGTGGGAGGAAACCGGACTACCCAGGGTAAATCCACGTGAGGAGAACATACAAACTCCACACAGAATCACCAACTGGACCAGCCAGGATTCAAACCAGTGATATTCTTGCTGTAAGGCAACAGTGCGACCCACTGAGCCGCCCTGTCCTGGATTAGTCTAGGAAAGAGGGAGAGATGTAGGGGTGGATGAGGGGATTCTTCAAGGCTGGATATTTATGCGCGTTTTAATTCATCTGATTAGTAAATTATATGATAGCTAATGTGGGACCAGTCGTGGTCAATCATAAGCATGTAATCCTCTTGTAATTAGTTTATAAATAAATTTCACTTAAGCTGAATAGTAGTATCTTGAAAAATATCTAGTATAATACTGTTAGTATCTAGTATTATGTACTGTCATTCATCAAAAGAAATCAGTCATTAGAAATGAGTTATGAAAACTATTACATTTAGAAATGTGTTGAAAAAACTCTTCTCTCCATTAAACAGAAAACAGCTTATAATTTAGGAGGGCTATTAATTGACTTCAAGTGTATATAGTCAGTGATGTCTTTCAGCAGGAGTGTATGCATTCAGTCATTTACAGCAGGTTGTTAATAGGGCAGATCAGCGCTGCTCTGTAATGCACATTTCATTTGCAACCAGTCGCAATTATCTTTGACGTTTTAATGTGCGGTGCTTGCATGTGCGAATGCATGCTGTGTGGCTGAGAGGGCTTTTCGAGAGTGTGTTTCTGAGCTGACGCTGCATGGGTGCTTTGAGGTCTACGAAATGTGTGACTGTTCATGAAAATGCATATTTTTAGAGTCTCGTCTTATGCTTGAATCACGGTGTGTGCGTTTTTTACTGCGCAAATCCTACAGCCCAGCTACACAATCGTAGTGCTCTCGTGGTAATTGCTCGTCCTGTCCTCTCTATTGTTGAGTCTGTGCCGCAAGCTCGCCCGCAGAGAGCGGCTCATGCGGTCTCTGGCTAATTCATTTCATTATGGCCTAATCAGAGAGCCGCACGTGGCATTTAGCCTGATTTCTGCAGATCAAAGACACCAGTGTGTGTTTAGCCATGGGAGTCTTTCATTAAGCCACGTTCACTCTCTTGGCAACTGGACTGCGCACTTCCAGGAACGTTGGAAACACAATTGTTAAGAAAAACAGTGAAGACAGAGGAATGGTTGCACTTGAGGGGGATTAGCATTCAGTGTTTGATTTAATATCAGACGCATGTCTCTTTTTAGAGAGCGTGGGATGTATACATATACATATTTCTACACAGATATCTATTATGAAACATCCTGTCTTGAAGCATGTCTTTTTCTAGTATACACAATTTAAAACATTTTTTTCCCCACTAAAGGACTAGATTTTGTGTTTTTACAACAAAGCACAGAGGGTGCAGCTATAACCTAGAACAGAATGGAAGACTTAAGATTTGATAGCATTTAGCAGCCAAAAGTCAAGATGATAAAAAAGTCCACAAATGCACCTCAAAGAACTAAACTACCTATTGAGGTATAACAAATAACATACGTTAGACAGTCAACCTACAATCCCAAATCAGAAAAAAGTTTTGACATAATGGAAAATGCTAATAAAATAAAATAAAAAAGTAGTGATTGCTAAATTTACTTTTGACTTGTATTTCATTGCAGGCAATACAACAACTTTAGCCAGCACCTAGCTCTCTGCAACTCTCACTTGTTCACCCACTAAAGCTAAGCAGGGCTGCGCCCGGTCAGTACCTGGATGGGAGACCAACTGGGAAAGCTAAGTTGCTGCCAGCAGTGATCTTAGTAAGGCCAGTAGGGGGCGCCCAACCTGCAGTCTGTGTGGGACCTAATGCCCCAGTATACTGACGGGGACTCTATACTGCTCAGTGAGTGCTGTCTTTCGGATGAGACTTTAAACCGAGGTCCAGGTAAATCAGTTATTAGAAATGAGTTATTAAAACTATTATGTTTAGAAATTTGTTCAAATATCTTCTCTCCATTAAACAGAAATTGGGGAAAAAAATAAACGGGGGGCTTATAATTCAGGGGGGCTAATAATTCTGACTTCAACTGTATATATAAATTAAATTAATATTACAAGCATAAATATATATATATATATATATATATATATATATATATATATATATATATATATTTATTTATTTTATTTTATTTTTTTTTTGCAGCGTACATATTAAACAGCCACAAACACAGCTACAAAAATCGACCAGTGTTACACCTGTTCTCTGTCTCTCTCCATGGTTAGCAGAGTGTTAATACGTGTGGAGCGCAGCGCAGTGGGGAGTGAGATTCCTGAAGAGCTGTTGACTGCTATGTCAATGAGAGGATCATTACTGAACGCTGACAGCTCTGATCACTGGGAAAAACGGCTAAATCAGACTAAATTGCATTATAGCCACCTCCACCTTTCATGCTCCAGTCCGTCCCACACTTTGGAAGGGAAGCGAGAGCGTTAATTGCAGACCTCGAGGGAAGCGTCGAGAGGTGGAGAACAAGCCGAAGTAGAAAGTCGTGGGAGGAAGGAGACAAAAGCATTTGTCTTTTGGGTACAGTGATATCCGCAAACCATCTCACAATCTCAGGTGAAGAGAAAAGCTCCCAAATCCCTTCTGAAACATTTCCCTCCATACCGCCCAATCAACAGCAAGGGTTTAAACTCCAAACCACAGCATTAGCATTGAAAATTAGCCACATAGATTACAGTAGGTGAAAAGCGGTGATAGCCTAACGTAGCCTAAATCCACAAAACACACTGACAGACTTGTTACGATCAAAGCAAACGTGTGACGGAGGCTGCCGGAGAACAAGCTGGAGATTTGTTGGAAGGGCGCGCAGAAAACAATCAAGTTGAGCAGAAATCTTTTCCACATCCACATTTTCCATTTGAGTGAGAAATAGCTGTTTGGGTGTAATGGTATATTGGAAAAGCAACAAATGACCCTGTTAGAGGAGGTGATGGTGTCATTACACACACACACATGCACACACACATACACGCCTGCAGTTCTAACCGGCTTTAAATGAAAAAATATGAGAGAGATTTCCAAAGCAAAAACGGCAGCGTATTGAGAATAGAAGAGAGAGAGATAAAGCGGAAAAGACAAAGAGCGATAACTTCATGCTATCTCATAAAATACTCCATGATTTCAAAGAGTTGATAATTGCATCTCATATAACCCACACATGAATATGAAGGAAGGATGAGCGAGCGCACACAGAGAATTAGATTCACGCTCTGTGGATGCTCCGTCTCCACCTCCAGTCTGCTGCTAATGTGCCCAGAGGTTGACTCCTGATAAACCATGAGCGATTGGACTCAACTGGAGAAAAGCAGCCCCTTAGCACAGCGCATTTCAATTTGCTGCAGTCCCCCACATCCGCCGAGCGGAAAAAAAAACACAGATAACGGAGCAATTTTCCTTCAGACATCATCTGCACATCACAGACTGCCATTGTGCCATTTATAAGTACAGCTCAGAAATGTTTTTTACCTGACAAAAGGACTGCTCTTCTTCTTTTTTGAGGTATAACGTTGAGCTTGTGTTATTGCGTGCATACTTGAATTAAACTCAATTCCATTTTGTTACAAATGGGTGTTTTTGCATTTACAAAGAGGCATAAACAAAGTTATTTTCACTCCAGACACATTTGCGAGAATTGAATCATTCGGACAGGGAAATAGAATCGTAAGTAGGATCTTGTTTTTTTTTTTTTAGGACTTTCTCACAATAAAATAGGCAGATAGTAGGGATGCAGTGATACGTATTTTTGAGCCAATATCGATAACCGATAACTCTTCAGATTTGGAAGTCAACAAGTAAACTTTTTCAAATGAAATGATTGTAGTTAACTCAAAATTTACTGAAACTTAATTCTACTCATTTGAAAAGATTTTTGAACTCGGTGTTGAAGGTAATAAGTTAATTAAATACATCATTACATTAACTTTATCTTGTATTAACTTAAATGGAGTAAGTTCACACTATACTCAAATGGTTTGAGTTGCCCTAACTTATTGGGTTTTACAGTACTCAGTTGGTTTGACTTCTCTTGAATTATTGGGTTTTACTGTGCTCAAATTGCTTCATTTACTCAAATGAATTAAGTTCACAGTACTCATTTAAATTAGTTTTTTAACTTAAATGGTTTGTTGCAATCGGTTTTCTCAAATGGTTTGAATTACCTTATCTTTTCAGGTTTTACAATGTGTGTGTGTGTGTGTGTGTGTGTGTGTGTGTGTGCGTGTGTGTGTGTGTGTTTGTGTGTGTGTGTGTGTGTGTGTGTGTGTATCCTTTTAGCAGAAGCGGCAACTGCCTTCGTTTTAATTATTCTTTGAACAGATTATAAACAGGCCTAACATCAACCGTATGCGCGTGATCATCCTATCATTATCACTCACTTTATGTTTTTTTTTTTACCTGCTTTCTTTTGCTTACAGTTATTTTTGTTAGTACAGTTAAATTATCTTTTTTTTTCTTTCTTTTTTACAATAATGTTGCTTCAAAATGAGATTAACTCCTTATTTATGTGTGGTTAACTGGTGATCTGGGACCTTTAGGCAGGACAGATTGAAAATTATTTTAGATACATTACAATAATAATAATTATTATTATTTTATTTATTTATTTATTTATTTTCTTTTGAAAGAAAAGTTTTGTTGAATAAAAATGCATGGATACAGGTAAATTTGGCTTGTTTTACACATTTAAAATTTGTGGCTAAGAAATAATTCTTTATTTTTGTTGTGGGTAAATCCTTAATTTTGAGCCCTGAAAAGTAATGTGAAAAAAAATCTAATTGCAATGCGACACAACACATTTGCTTATACACATTGAGCAAGCTCAAAAAGTGAAATGAATGAGGAGGCATGTGGACATAACACAACATCTAAACCAAGTGATTTTAGCATGTCAAATTAAAATTTATGCATATAAAATATATATTCCCAACAAAAAAAGTGTGGCTAGTGAAAATGGCGAGTGGATAGTAATGTTATAAATCTACAAGCCACAGTGGCTGGTAATAAAAAAAAGTTGATCTCAAGCTCTGATGATGATGATGATAATAATAATAATAATAATAATAATAATAATAATAATAATAATAATAATAATAATTTAAAACGCTCATGAAAATTCAAATAATTTATCAAAATTGTGTGAATAAATTGCATTCATGCAGCGCATTATCTGAGTATTAGCATTTTAAACTGTAATCTAATTACAAATAATACACATGTGTAATCAGGTTATATAATGTTTACGTCCATTGCTTGCATTTGCATTCTTTCTCTTGGCCTATGTTAGCTTGTCCTCTGATATCACAGGCCTGTCATTTATCACCAAACTGCGTTTAATTGATGTAAGCCACAGAAAACCACAGTTTTGATGGCTTCTCGAACAAGTGTGAGTAAAAAGAAGGAAGCATCTGGTGGTTCATTCGTTCCTCTGTTTTTCTACTCAGGAATACACTATATCACTACAGCAACCTGCTAAGAGGTTACTATAGTTACAGTGCGGCGTTCCACAGTGGAGTGGTGCATTGATAAACAGTGAAGAGGGAGGAACAGGAGAGAATGGAGGCTGAGAGAGCACAGCACTGACAGTCATTTACTCTCTCTCTCTCATAAAGGGTGAAAGGCAGCAAGTCAGAAATGACAACGGAGAAATGAAGAGGAAGATGAGAGCGATGACCCAGTCTCAAACGCCGGATGCTTTGCTTTAATCAGATGCACAATGAACGCACTTGCCCGAAAGGTTAATTAACAAATTCCACGTTTATTTTTTCTTTTTTTTAGCAAACCCGTCCAGAGTGGCTAACAAAAGGCAGCTTGAAGACATGTCTGTTCAGATTGATGATGATGTTTTCAAAACCGCAGTTTTTTATTTTTTATTTTACAAGGTTTGGTCATCCATCAACTTGGAAATACAAGATCAGGTGACTAAAACTTTTAAAGGGGTGGCCCAGAGGCTATTTTTAGGACTTGGTTGTGTTTATAAAACACAAAGCAGTGTGTGCTCATGCTCAATTTGTAAAAAATCACGTTATTTTTTCAAATATCTTTCAGCTAACATGAAAACAACGGTCATATTTCCTAGTTCCTGAAGTGTTTGTGATCTCACTAACCCAGATGTACTTCGTTCGCTTTAGGCTTTGCTAAGCTAACTCTGTTAAATCCAATGTTTCCCTTTGCATTGAACTTTTAGTGTATTACATTGTGTTACATATTATATTAAGTGTTTGTTTATATTCACACAGCTACAGGTACTGGTATATTACACATTACCTAAAGTTTCAAATATGATATCATAGTGGATCAACCCTTTGAAACGGTCTGAAAACTCCTGCAAGGGGGAAGATTTTCACAAACTCTGGTTACAGTGCGTGATCAAGTTGCCACTTAAACTAGAGTTTTTGTCTTGTGACATCAGCATGTGTTTTCTTGTTTCTGATTGGTCAATACAGCTTTAATCTAAGGCTGACTTCACACCAAATGCGGCGCACAGCATCACTCTCCCCAGTTTACTCACAGGATGTTTTTCACCTCATGTGAATGTTCCTCTTGAATTATCTGAACTTGTGCAGCAGACGCGACTGAAGTGAATTCTGCCCATTCATGGCAAACGTGACGCATATTCTGTATTATTTGGAGCAAACCCAGCAAAATGCTTGACAGTGAATCACAATTCAAAAAGGCACTTTCATGTGGACAGAGATTATTAAAAATAAATAAATAAATTAGTGTGTGCAGCGAACAACTGTTCAAAAAAAAAAAAAAAAAGAAGAAGAAAGAGATAATCCAATGACTGTAAAAAATATGGACGACGCGACAGCCCTTTTTCCCATTGAACGCCTTGAGGGCAAAACGCCTGCTTGACGGGCACAAACTGTCGCAAAAGACTGCTGAAATTGGAGCCAGACATGCGCAGAAGGATTGTCTGATGGAGCCAGAGGAGGAGCCGCCAAAATTTGCAGAGTCGAGCTTCCAATCAAACGCTTTATGTAAAATCAACTACGCCCCCCGAACTTCTCAGCATGCGTTTGCTGTCATATCAACACAAATGGATGTAATAACGTTAACAAATATGAGGGTTTTATATATTCAATCGCGCCAGCTCCAGGCCGCAACACATAACTTACTCGCGGCGTCGCGGGCTGATTCCGGCTCGCATGCGGCAGCGCCTGCTCGCTCGGCCGCCGCATCTGGCTCGATTGACTCGGGCTGGAATTGGGTAGTGAGTCCAGGCATCCGGAGTAGGTCCAGCAGAGGTAACGTTAGTCAGTCTGCGCTCTAGACATAAGTCTCCGGCAGGCGAGAATCTAGCCGGAACTGTGTTTTGCTATCTGGGTGGCTAGGCGTGTATCAGCAAACTAATAAAGCCCGAAAAAAGCCCTGAACTTAGCGAATAAACAGTGTTCCACCAGGATCATGTATGTCAGAAACTATAGTTTACTGCTGAACTCATTTTGTCATGGTAAAATAACACAGAAATCGAATAATAACATTTCAGTCTACTTCAGTCTCCTGCCGAAGCTCAGACGCCGCGCTTTGAGAAACTGTCAATCACAGCTGTCAATCACGATGACACGCCCAGCATTAAATTACTGCTAAAAACAAACTGTTTACAAAAATGAAGATCTGCACCTATTTCAGCACAATAACCAGTGCCTTAATCGACCAGAACTATCTTTCGGGACATTTTATTGCAAGTGTAATATTTTTTTTTATTTGGGCTCAAGTCTCCTTCATTAACACGGAGGAGGCGGGCTTTATGACTTGTACTGCAGCCAGCCCCCAGGGGGCGATCTAACGGCCGAAACCTTCACTCAAACGTAGGCTTGCGGCACACTTGAGATAATCATGTGTAATCACTTGTATGTGTGAACTTTGTATAAAGAAACAGTTTAGAAATATTTTCACATGACTAAAAGTCTGTGTTTTAAACATTAAAATAGCGTCACATGGAAAAAAAATGTTTCCACTATTCTACTAAGAAGAATGGAGATGCTGCTTGCTGTCATGTCCGTTTTGGACATTAAAAGGCAAATCTTTGCCAAAAAATGGAGAGCCAACATGAAAAAAATGAAGGACAGAGTACAGAAGGCTTCGAGGGATGGCAGGAAACCATAATTGAATCAAAGAGGAGAACAAAAACCAGGGGAAAATGAGAAGCAGGAAACAGCAAAAAACAGTTAACCTATCAAAATAAACCACACACCATATTTAATAAAGCTGCATCATTGCTTATTTCCTGCCAGTCCTGTGTAGACTACGAAAAGCAGATTTTATTTGTTTATATATTTAATTCGAGAGCGGAGCGCGAGAGCAGAGGGTTGGGCATGAGAAAAATGTGTAATAGTACAGTGCTCAGCATATATAAGTACATCCCTCACAAATCTCTTTTACATTCATATTTTTAATTGGAAGCTATATTATATTTGTGCATATACATTACATTAGTCAGTACTGATGCCAAATCTGGAGCTAATCTAACAAAATAACTTACGATAATAGTTCAAAAACTGGTACAGTCAAATTTATGTGTTATAGAAAAATATAAAATACAAATTTAAAACAGAAATTTACAAATTTACAAACATTTAAAAGCAAAAAAAAATTTAAAAAAGGAAACATCTAGTTGAAATGTTGTAGGTTGTATTTTTAAAAATTTTTTTTGCAGTATTTTGCTTGAAATAAATTGTATTATCTTTCAATTTCTGAAAATGTTTGGTGATTAAAATATTGTTTTAATAAATAAATCATTTTAATAAATCTGTTTTGCAAAAATTACAATATTTAGTTATGACATCTGCATTGTATGTATTTATTATTGTTGTATTTATTTATTTATTTATTATGATTATTTTTTATTGTTAATAATTGAGTGTTATTGCCTGTACTATAAGAAAGTGTATGTATTGTACATTGCTCATACTGTATTTTCTGTTTTTAAATAATAATAATAATAATAATAAACTTGATGAAATGCATTATATTAACCTGAAGTTTCTGTTACAGTATTAAAACTAAGATAAAGGAATCAGATCTTTAGTGCTTTAAAGTGATTTGATGAATTGGAGTTATACAGTTCTTCCACGTTTGAGAAATATAAATCACAAGTACTTTTGATTATTAATACGGACACTGAGAAATGTTATCTCCTTAAAATTGAGAAACTGTTGTTGTCTATCTTCAAGCAAAATAAAAATATATAATATAATGTTCACAGCGCCGCAGTGGCGTAGTAAGTAGTGCTGTCGCCTTACAGCAAGAAGGTCGCTGGTTCGAGCCTCAGCTGGGTCAGTTGGTGTTACTGTGTGGAATTTGCATGTTTTCACTGCGTTCGCGTGGGTTTTCTCTGGGTGCTCCAGTTTCCACCACAATCCAAAGACATGCGGTACAGGTGAATTGGGTGGGCTAAATTGTCCTTAGTGTATGTGTGTGAATGTTTCCCAAAGATGGGTTGCGGCTGGAAGGGTATCCGCTGTGTAAAACATGTGCTGGATAAGTTCGCAGTTCATTTCGCTGTTGTGAGCCTGGATTAATAAAGGGACTGAGCTGTAAAGAAAATGAATGAATGATGTTCACAATCCAAATAAAAATATCATATTACTCAACCTTTGCAAACATGGACTTATATGGTTCTTCATCTCAAAGCTTTAAATGTGGGAAAAACTTTTAGTGGGAAACATTTAACTATTATCAATACTTGTGATAAAAGCAACTACAAAGGAAATCGGAAGGCAATCAGAACACATCAGTTTTCTCAGTATTATTATGTTTTTTTTGTGAGGCAGAGGCTGGATAAGGGGTGGATGGGTCCGAGAGGGTAGCTCAGCTAGATGCGTCCGCATCAATAATCTTATCTTAGTTGAACAGAGGACTGGAACACTGCCTTTCAATATCATTTAGGCCCCAAAAATAGATGAAAAAGGGGGAAAGAGAGATGAAAGGAGAGTTCCAGGAAGGGGCAGGAAACCCAAGCCCGGAGTCAGCGATTTGTCTCTGAGAGATCAGCGTAATCGGGGAGAGCTCATGGGGAATGAGTGAGGGCTTACAGGAAGACGTTTGCTTACAAGTTTGGAACTTGTAAAATGCAGCAGCCAAATTGCAAAGGGCAAAAGAGGCCACTAATTGATTTTTGCTTTGAAATATGCATACTCATGAATGCCAGAGCAGGGAGACGGCACGGAAACATTTCCAGTTCCTGGTGTTCGCCATCCTGCTTGCATGTAAGCAAGTTTTGAAACAACTAATTGGGCTGTTTTTACATTTAAGTGATATTAAAGGACCGTGTGAAATAGCTTGACAAGGGCCTTAAGTATTGCACACTCACTGGACAGATTAGGTCATTATCAGTACACCTTGTTGGTACTGAGTTGGATCAACGCAATGTGATGGCAGTTTGTAACTTTTTTTTTTTTTTAGTGGCTAATTCAATTTAACTTGAACAATCTATTTGGTACAAGTTTGTAGAATTTGCACATCCCTGAATGAAAAATGGGGGTTTATGGGCACAGCTCCATTTAAAAATGTAAGTCATATGAATTGACCGCTTTTTTGACAATACCTAAAATAGTTAGGTTACCTCAAGAGATATGGCAAAATAGACCAACTTTTGCCTTAGTACTGCATACATTCAACAAGAATTTGGTTCATATTTACATGATGTCACCACACAGTTAATAGAGATTTGCTGCATATTCATGATGAAAATCTTTAGCACATTCTATCCAATTCATTTTTTTTTATATAGCACTTTTACAATGTTGATTGAGTCAAAGCAGCTTCACATAAAAGTTCTAGAAAATTGTGACTGTCCAATTTTTTTCACAGCTGAAGTTCGGTTCAGTTTAGTTCAGTGTGGTTTAATTGAATTGAATCACTGCTAAAAGTCCCAACCAAGCAAGTGGCGACATCCTAAAGGTTCTTTGTTGGGTTAAAATCAATTGAGTAATGAACTTGTTGTCTTGTTCAAGAAATCCATTTGAGATGAGAGCTCTGTGACATGGAACGTTACAATGCTAGAAGCAGCCTTCACAAGATTGGTAACTTGTTGCCAAAGGTATGGACATGGTCGACAACATTTCGGTAAGCCTATGAAAATTGTGGTCTCAGTTTCTTGTTTTCAGCTGTTCTTACTTCTTTAGTTCATCTGCTTCAAAGATCAGTGTTGTACATTCAGCTAAGCTTTTTCTGCATGGTTATTTAAGCCATTCTATTAGTTTCTATAGTCTGACTATTTTCCTCTGACACTGATGAGGCACTATTACCCACAGAAGGTTCTTACTATCTCTCTCTCTCTCTTTCTCTCTCTCTCTCTCTCTCTTCTCTCTCTCTCTCTCTCTCTCTCTCTCTCTCTCTCTCTCTCTCTCTCTCTCTCTCTCTTTTATTTCAATACTGAATCCAACTGTGCATGACAAATGTCTTTTTTGTGATGAAAGAGAGACAACTTTTCATTGTTTTATGCATTGTGAAAGACTGGGGTCTTTATTCAATTTATTGGAGGTTATTTTCCTTTCTGTTGATGAGATGTTTACAAAAACTGTGTTTGTGTTTGGTTTTAAAAACTGTGTTTGTGTTTGGTTTTAAATGTGGAAAGAAAGAAAAAGGAAAAGGGCGTCTGTTAAATTTTATATTAGGACAAGCAAAAATGACCATATACATGAGTAGGAGGCACAAGATTTTGTATGAGACCAATCATAAAGTTGAACTGATTTTTAAAGGGCTTATCAGAGCAAGAATAAGGCATGATTTTAATTTTTATTTGCCAATGAACGAGTTGGACAAGTTTGAAGACATGTGGAGTGTAAAAAATATGTTGTGTTGGGTTGAAAACAATGTACTGATTTTTGAAGAAAATATAATGTGATTTTGAAATGTGTTTGTTTAAAGCAATAAAACATGTTGTTGTTTAAAATTTTTGTATTAAATAAAAGTGTATTCAAAATTCAAAATTCTCTCTCTCTCTAAGAGAGGGAGCGCTTTGTGTTGGTCCAGCTGCCTAGTTGGGAGGGTTGTAGTTCCCAGCATGCTTTGCATAGGATTAAATTAAGAGAGGGAAACGTTGACAATAAAAGTAATCTTAGGTGTTTAAAGTTTATAAAAAGACTTGTTAGAGTTGAATCTTCACTTAAGTTTGAAGATCTAGAAGATTTTCATGTAATGCTTTGAGTTTTGAGATGACCAGAAGCACACGTGCTTTGTGTGTTGGCAGCTTAATTAGCAAAAATGCAGTTTGTTGCTTTGCTTAATGAGCGATAACTGTCCTGAAATTAGTTCTGAGATCAGTCTCAATCTACTGTATATGTAACTCATGAAATATGCTTAAAAATGGCTCTTTTAGTTCATTTAGGATAACTTCAAATAAAACTGAGACTTTTAAATGTACGACACATAATAGACATACATGATTTAATCAGACCTTTGAGTTTAAGTAAAAAAAATGCAAATGTATTTAAACTTTTATATGAAAAAAATCATGTTGGATCAACTCAATTGCATTTAATTGTATAAATAGTGTTTTTTAGTAGGTTCTAAACTAATTTGTTATGGAAATTGTGCCCTCAATTAAATTGAGCTCATTCAATGAGTTTTTGTTTTAGCGCATGTCTTTGGACTGTGTGGGAAACCGGAGGACCCCGAAGGAAACATGGGGAGAATATGCAAACTCCATACAGAAATGTCAACTGACACAGCCAGGACTTGAACCAGTGACCTTCTTGCTCTAATAGTCCAAATTCGGTCATGGAGGGCCGGTGTCCTGCTGACTTTAGCTCCTACTCGCTTCAACACACCTGCCTGGAAATTTCTAGTATATCTAGCTAAACCCTCCAGGACACTGGCCCTCCAGGACCGAGTGTGGACACCCCTTCTTTAAGGCGACAGTGCAAACTACTGAGCCACCGTGGCCACCCCTAATATGTTTTTGTATGAATTAAATTGTCTGCCTATAACCACACTGGCTCATAGATTTACAGTATAATACTTGGTAGATTCCTTAATTGTACCTAGCTATAAGTGACTTTTACAAGTTCTGACATATTTTGGATTACTTTTACACTATGTTTGACCAAAGTTGAATGAGATTATAGTTGAGAGCTTTTCCTCCCTCCAAATTCAGAAGCATGGAGGAGGAGAAAGAGTTCCTTTTAAATGTGATATCTGCTAATAAGTTAACTTAGTCAACACTGCCTTGAAAGATGCTGACAAATGTGGACAATCACCAGATAACAGACCATCCATATAAAACATTTTATGTCAATTCAGCATGTTCAATCAGCAAAAAAGCGAACTCTAACAGACACCGACGAGTGTAACACACTGATCCGACTAAACCCGATAAAAAAAGTATCCGTCGCCGTCTGTCACTGCGTTTGGAATTGGCCTTAAGAGTACTGTAACATACAGATAAATTGAAAGCTATTCAAGACTTGAACTAAATCCAGAAAACTCAAGCTATTTTTAGAGGACACTTTAAATTTAGTGTCAAATATAGCTGCGCTTAAGTTATAAAGTAAAAACAGAGATATATGCATTCAAGGACCCGTAGAGGACTCATGGTTTGAACCCTGCACTATGGTAAAGGGCTCCTGCCTGGACTGTGCTGATGCTTCATAAACCCACGTCTAACAGATGAGGAGAGCAGACAGACTCTACTAGGGAAATGATGTATTGGTTTACTGGAGCGGGCAGTGTGTGTGTGTGTGTGCGTAAAAGAGAGAGAAAGAGAGAGAGAGAGCGAGCGATGGGGAGAATAGAATTATGATGTGTGAGATGTACTCATTTCCGAGCCAAGAGTGTGGAGAGAGAGAGAGAAAGAGAAGGAGAGATAGAGAAAGAATGAGACAGAGTTCAGGGTAGTGTAATATAGCAGAGATGCTGACTCCTGTGATTGCTGGCCCATTACTTTTACAGGTTGTTTTTACATGCATTTGGTAAAAGCCCACACTACAGTAATTTTATTGCCACTTTGGGAGTCCTTGGCTAACCTTCATGTTACTGAGCTTCCGTGAGTTACAAAATAAAGCGCCAATGTGCATTCATATGATTCATATGAGTCACTGCTCCTCCAACCCTCAATTCTTCTTCTTTTTTTCTCCCTCCCGCTTTTAACGTTTCCTATTCATATGGCAGATGTATTGGATTTTCAGCGTAGCCCATAATCCATAACCGTTTCTCATCTTCAGCCTTTTATCACATACAGATGCATGCACACGCAAAGCATATCCACACACTTATAGATGCAGGTGGCAGCTTGAATGGGTGTCGCAGAGGCCATTAGGTGGCAGTGTTGCTCTGCAGTGCACTTCATGAAGCGTAATCCCCTTAACCAGAACTTAACCAGGCTCCAGTGAAGCATCAGATTTGCTTAACATGACACACATGCACCGACTCATACCTGTACAGACTTTGTTAGTTATGCAAGTGTAATTTTAAACGGAAATTCTTACAAGTAAACTTCTGTGAAGATTTGTCATGCATGCTTTAAAGCCTTTAATGCATACAAACAAGATGGAATAATTATAATTTCCCCTGGCAACAGGCATGGAACGCCATGATGTCATCACATTAGGTGGGTGTTGTGACTTTAAAGAGGTAGCTAACCTAAAAATGACATTCTTAGGTTGATTTGTTTGTTGGTTTAAATGTTTATATATAATAAATAAATTAAATAGTTATTTTTAATATATACATGAGCCAAAAGCAAAATGGTGGATGTCAAAGCTCAAAATATGATTCATAATTTATATATATTAGTGTATTCAGTTTAACTGAATTTAAAAAGGGCTACAAAATCATGTCATTCTAAGCAATAAACATGTAATTTAGTGTAGCAATTGTTTATATACCAAAAAGATTGGTCAGAATTATTATTATTATTATTATTATTATTATTATTATTATTATTATTAATAATAATAATAATAATAATAATAATAATAATAATAATAATAATAATAATAATTTACTGACATTAAAATACTAATTTTTGCCAGTGATGGGTTGCGGATGGCATCTGTTGTATAAAACATATGCTGGATAAGTTGGTGGTTCATTCCGCTGTGGTGACCCCTGATTAAGAAAGAGACTAAAGCCGAAAAAAAAATGAAAGAATAAATCAAAATACTCCATTAAAAAGATCACAGTGCTGACACATACAAATAATTAAATTCATTCATTCATTTTTCTTCGGCTTAGTCCCTTACCACAGCAGAATGAACAACCAACTATTCCGGCATATGTTTTACACATCGGGTGCCCTTCCAGCCGCAACCCAGTGCTGGGAAACATCCACACACACTTATTTACATACTAAGACTAATTTAGGTAATTTAATTGGTCACACTTTACAATAATTTTTATTAGTTAATGTTAATTAATGCATTTACTAACATGAACAAACAATGAACAATACATTTACTACAGTATTTATTCATGTTAGTAAACGTTAGTTAATGAAAATACAGTAGTTCATGGTTAGTTCATGTTAACTCAGTGCATTAACTAATGTTAACAAACACGGACTTGGACGCTAATAATGCATTAGTAAATGTTTAATTAATATTAATAAATGCTGTACATGTGTTGTTCATGATTAGTTCATGTTAGTAAATGCATTAACTAATGGACCTTATAGTAAAGTGTTACCATTTAATTAATTTATAGCAAATTTGTTTGGACTGTGGGGGAAACCGGAGCACCCAGAGAAAACGAAAACACAGGGAGAGCATGCAAACTCCACATAGAAATGCCAACTGGCCCAGCCGGGACTCGAATCAGTGACCTTCTTCTAACCACTGAGCCACCGTGCTCCAAATAATAAATGTTGATTTTTAAAATGTAAGGTTTTCAGCAATAAGTTTAAGCACTTAATAATTTATTAATTTTAATAAGTATAGGACTGAGTATGTTGTTTAATATCTGAATAAATAAATAGGTCACTTTAATTACATGGTCCGTTTGTTGAATTTACTGTTTAAAGTTTAAGTTACATTGCATCTACATGCCAACTAAGTATGTAAACTGTTAGGTTGGGGTTGGGGTTAGGGTTAGTGTAAGTTGACATGTGCTTGCAAAGTTTCTTATAGTCAGTTATCAGACTTGAAAAGCTGAGATGCTCACACTCTGGCTCACTAGATTCCTTTTATAAGACTTGGGATTCCTTTCCTGATTACATCAAACGCCTGCTTATTACACCTGGTGCTGGCAACTTGTAACATTTACTATTTTATCAGAAGGTTTTTTTCAGTATTATCATTTTAATTATTATTATTTTTCCCATCTGTATCCAGTTATTCTGATGTCATGCTCTAATGTATTAATTTTCTTAATTTGGTATTTATGTATTTATTGTTTTGTTGAGTTAATGAATAAGAGATTAGGGGGTGGGAGTAATAATGGACAATGCATTACAATATACCTCTCTATATTTCATTTGGAATGTCATACAAAAGACCAATAAATAAGATTGAAATGTGTGTTTAGCAGCAGAATCAACAGATATTAAGCAGACAGTCTACTAATACTCAAATGGAATGTCAAAATAAAGTGTTTCTAATAAAAAATGTGAACAATGATGATAGCACATTATTTAGACAATTTATGTTTACAAATATATTTTGAAACATTAAATTGGATGCCACACTTTAAAGTTTGCTCCTTGCCACTGTCGCCACTGCGGCTTGCTTGGTTTGGGATTTGTGGAGCTGCACATCAAAAGATTTGCTCTTTAGTGTTTGGACTTTCAGCAGTGAAAATTAAACCACACTGAACTAAACTAAACTGAAACTCTGAAAACTGAACAGACACTGTTTTAGTTTACTACAATTTCTATGTTAAGCTGCTTTGACACAATCTACATCGTAAAAGTGCTATAAAAATAAGCATGAACTGAATTAAACTAATGCGCTTTCTATGCATTTATAAAATGACTTCAAACGTATCCTGATGCAGGCACCAAAATGACCCATATGTTGCCCCATACAACAGAAATCAAGTTTTTGTAAAAAAAAATATTGATGTTATTCTTATTGTTTCAAAGTTGTTCAAACCCATATTAATTTCTTTCTTCACATTAGCTATGTTTCCATCCAAAATGTGAATTAAATTTATGCGAAAAACTGGAATATCGTATAAGAAACATGCAAATAAAGCAACGTTTCCATCCAATGAGTAAAAGAGAACAAAATCGTCACTTCCTGATAAACAGGCGCCAAATATCAACTGTAAAAATGGAATTTGCTGTGGTAGGAGAATCTGCTTGAATCTCCTACTTATTTAATACATTTCTTGAAACTCAGAAAACAGTATGCCGACATGCAATGAACGCGTGGAGGCGTTTGAACTGAAGGCATCAGACGTGGAGCACTGATGCTCTTGACAGTTCTGGAGGTAATTAATAAAATAATAACACTAATACTGAAATGGTTAAGGTCCTAAAGAATGACAAAACTACATTCCAGATATTTTATAATGTGCTCAGCCTGCTAGTTTGTCCATTCACACACATTTTTTATGATCACATGATCTCCTATAACAAAATCACATGACCTTTTTTAATACACATACTGGAATTCGTTCAGTAAAAGTGTTTTCATCAGAGTTTATGCGCATCTTTTCTTATTGGATAAAAAGTTTATCCTATACTCAGTTATTATTTAGAAAATTTCTGCACATCTTGCTGTTTCCATCAACGAGATATTTGAGATGTGCATAAATTAGGTGAATGGAAGCATAGCTAATGACAATTGTTTCTAAGCTCACCCTTTAAAGTGAACGATGATCATTTCTAATAAGCAAGGTTATCAATAAATGATGTTTTCCTCAAGTAAAACTGTTTTATGCCTTCGGTAGATGTGGAATATAGGCCATGGACTACATTTAGAGTATTTCTGGAGCTTTGCAGTCTTCATCCATTTTTACTTCATGCACAAAACCAAAAAGAAGCTCTGACATTCTGCTAACGTTCTTTTGGGGAGTAGGTTTGGAATGACACAAAGATAACTGATGAAATACCCTTTTAAACCGCTCAACAGTAATACAGTATAATGCAAAATAGGTATAATGATGCTCTTTTCGGAGATCATCTCGGCAGTAAAAAAGGGATATTGATAGAAGACACACTAATTGCCTATAATTTTGTTTTAGATCGACCTCGTGTGACATTTTCTCTTTATTTTATTCTCTTTCTGTCTTGCTGTTCGCTTTGCATTCTCTCTCTCGTCTGCGTCTCAATAACCCTTGTACCTTGTTATTTTTCTCTCCTGTGACAGGGGGCAGACGAGCGGTGTGGTCAGTGGAAAAACCACCCTTGGAGACTTCCTGATACAAAAACAACCCAGAAGACCAAAAGTATGGAGATGGAGGAGAGAGAGAGAGAAAAGAAATGTATATTAAAACACACACACACACACACACACACACACACACACACACATCATCATCATCATCATCCAGCTGTACTCTCTCACTATCTCTTGGTAATTTGGAGTGGTAAGAGGCTCTGCTCTAATAAACCAATGGGATCCTCCGAGCTGGGCAGACCACCATTAAAATCTGACCCTTTTTCATTCTTTTCCAAGGGCTGAGTAATTCTGTCCTCCCCTTTCCTCATTCTCTCCTTCTCGTCTGTCTGCGATTCCAGTCTTCGGGTGACCCAGAGGACCAGCTATGAAAGAGAATGCCAGACATTTTGAAGCAACGGTAAGAGGCTTGTTAGACAAGAGACAAAAGCCTTTCTTTATTAACCGTTTAGCAACCGGGCTTAATGGCCGACAGGAGCTCTTATGCCTAATATGTGCAACGTGTACGTCCATTAGCCCAGCTCTCAACTCTAATATTTACTATTAGCTAAATATCTGAGGGAGGGAGGGAAATAATAACACAAGCAGGGGTCCGAGAGATCACGGAGCCCACCGTATTGATCCGGTTGGTTAACCAGCATCTCTCTGTAGGTCTTTTGGCAAGGCACACTGGTTCCTGCTGCTCCTGCTGCATGGGTGGCTGCGTTTGCCCCTGCTCCGTGCAGGAAAAAGCTTTAGGGAGACAAGCTGCAGGGGCAAGATTAGCCAGGGATGATCCACATACAAGCTCCGGTAATGGTTACCTCAGAAGATTGACCTCCCAGAGTCTGGCTCGGGAAGTCCCCATGTATCAGCCCAGCAGGGATCGGGAATAGAGGAGTCAGCCGACTCAGAAAGCATTATCTTCCACACAGGACAGCTACTTTTGGAAAGGCCTAGACTAGGAACAGTGGCTCTTAAATGATTTTTTTTATTTTTTTTGTTTGACTGAACAGTCATACTTAATCAAAAGTTTCATTACTTACTGGTGGTGTAACACAGGGGTTCTGAACCTTTTTTACTTCGAGTCCCACCTTTTTTTCCAAAGATTTTTTTGAAGACCCAAACTGATTGTCTAGAGAAAATGCTTATTTTAAAGCTTTATTTATTAGACAAACATTTATTTTACCTTCTATTATGCCCTTATTTGTCAACATCATTTTATAAAAAAAAAAAAAAAAAAACGAAACATTGTGCAGGTACAGTATGTGTATGTATATATATATATATATATATATATATATATATATATATATATATATATATATATATATATATATATTAGCTTTTTTTTGTCTAACGCACAGACGGGTTCTTTACATTTGTGTGACTGTTTGCTTCACACAACAGAGAATGTAGTCCTAGCTGACGAGCAGCAGTAAAAATTTAAGCCACGGTTATGGCTATTAGTTTCTATCATTTTAGACGGTGTCCGGTTGAGTCAAGCTTGACTTGCGCGGTAAATGAACAGTCATTAGCATGAGAAAGATGAAGGAAAATGAACAGTGAATAAATGTTAAGTATTTCTGTTCCAACTTAAAACTATTAATTGAATTGAATTGAAGTTCACTTAACTTTTATTTTTATAATTATGCTTATAGTTATACTCAATTCAGGAAAAGGGTTGGGTACCAAAACTCGGTGCTACTATGGCACCGCTACCTTTGGAACCGGTATGCACCGGATAAAATCAGCATATAAATTTCAGTGCCTAATTTCGGTGCTGCAACAAGAATGTAAAGCAGGTCGCGCACCAGAAGCGCCGCTCGGTGATGCGCAGCGCCATGCATTTTAGAATTCGCAAGTCAGCGGTTGTCCACGGCGTCCAGCCACGACTCTTCATATTTACTTTATATTTACTTCATATTTCTGCCTAGCCACAGAGCCCCATCTGAATAGCTTAATTTTAAATAACATGCGAATGTGCACGTCTGGTGTGTGATACTATCAATTGTCATGTGCGAGCTGTGCTCTGATTTGAGTGGCGCATCTGCTGGTTGTGTCACACCATCTCTAAATGTTTTATTCTAAACAGCTTTGAGGGATACGGATGTTAGCGATGTCAGGCGTTTGTTATTGTAGCTTATAGAAGGCAAAGCGCGCAGTAAGGCGCATGCAGCGAGCGACTCACGTTATTTACACGCATGATCACATTTATCTAATTTGCTTAAACTAAGCATTCTACAGTATGGCTATATTTTACAAGCAAGGATTCTGACACATAAACATGCAGCAGATGTTACAAAAATTGCGTGTAAGGGTGAAACACGTCAAACTAATAAAATGTGAGGGCTCATGGAATCACCTTAAAGGTGAGGAATGGACCATCTCTGACAGCTTGTATCATCATCTGACATATTATTTGAGTACGTTTACATGGATACCAATACTCTGATTTTAATATGATTAAGACAATACTCTGATCAAGAGTCTACCACGTAAACAGCGATTTTTTTAATATCTTAAAGGACCACAGACACAAACTGCGGAGGAAACATTAATAGGCTGGTGACGCAATGACGTTGATGGATCTATAACATGTAATTGGGAATCATGAATGTAACATTCAGAAAGCAGCTCATGTAAACACATGAATCATAATATTGTCTTATTCAGATTAAGGCAAATCATTAGATCCCTGATGTCCATGAAAAAGTAGTCACAAGCCCCAAACCCAGAAAAAAGGTGTTCCCTAATTTTGATGACAGCCTTTCCACAGGTCAGTAGTAAGCTAATGTAGTGTTAACAGCATAATGCAAAACTAGCATTTATGCTATTAAACAAATGATTAAAAGTAATATATTAATGCAATTCAAATAAATAAAATATTAATTGGTGTTTACTTTAAACGTATTATAAATATATATTTATATTGTTCAATTATAATGTTAGTTATATATATATATATATATATATATATATATATATATATATATATATATATTTTTTTTTTTTAACGATTAATTTTGTGGCTAAAAAGTATCGGTTCAGGCACAATTTTGGCACCGGTACCGTTTTAAAAGTATCGATTTAGCACCGGTTTAAAAAAAAACAAAAAAACAATACCCAACCCTTTTCAGGAATCACAATACTGAAATATTTATAATTTCAGCAAAAGACTATTCAAAAGCTTATCAAACAGTGAAAGAAAACAAATGAAACAAGGATTGCAACTTATCAGAATAGAAAAAAAAAGGCTTGATTGGCAACCCTACTGCACAATAGCAATGCAATGCCAAGATAATATAACAAAATACGGTGAAATAAATGGAAATAAAATAACTTGGCTACATTTACAAAGTTAATTATTATATCCGTAGACTGTGTCCTTCACCATAGTTGACGGTCTATTTATTGACAAGCCGTTACTGCATTTGTCAAGGCCTTGTGTGAAGCATATAGTGCCTGTTAATAGAGAATCTATAAGCACCTGTAGATACGTCAATAGGACTTCAATGCGAGCTCACCGAGATGTTCTGAACCTTGAAAAAAACCACAGGGTCAATAAAGAGGCAACATGTCTCACGTCAACACCATTCACCATCACTCACACACACATACCACAGCTTTATTTGCACTGCCTGCGTTGTGTGAAAGTTGCTGTAATGTTTCCAGCTCTCAATTTGGATTCCAGAGAGCATGTAATTCGCCGTCTGTGTGATATATGATGTGAGAGCTCTCTTAATGCCCGCTAATGATTTAATGACTCAGGCTTTGCTGTACACAGGCATTTTTTCTTTTCTTTTTTTGAGTCAGATTGCGATTGAGCTACTCCATTAGTTTGTGTTCAGATTGAATTTTCTGCAATAAGTCAAAAAAAGGAGTATGGCTACGGCTAATTCCACAACAAACTTCCTGCGCAGCCGGTTGATTAAATCACCAGCAATTTTTATACCATTTGAAGTGCTCTCCAGGCTGTTTTGCAGAGGTCTTGTAATGTTTCTAAAATATATGCTCGGTGCATTTAAGTATATGTGTACTCATGTTTTAATCATAGCGGGTTAACGGCCCAGTAAAAGAGGTGGTGGGCCAACGTCTACAGCACTCGCATAAAAGCTGTAATCCCCAAATTTACAGCAATAATCTTTAAAGAGGAAAAGCAACTTCATGCGGGTAATCAGCGCTGGTTTTCTGCAGTCCCGCTTCATCTGACCGTGCACGTGTTGATGCTCGTTTAGCTGTGTAATTGTAATCTGCGCAATTATAAGTAAGAGAATGCAATAACACGCCAGCTGGTTTGTTTGCTTGAGGTAAACTCAACAGGTCATAAACTGATTCTGACTGTCGTATTAAAGCTGCTTTGGAAGTCAACCCTGACTTTAGAGATTCAATGGGGATTATGCAGTAAATTTGACAGGTATACTGAGGGGTGGTTTTTAGGGGTGGTTTTGGCGGGTAATCTGAAGAGACACTGCATGGTGGTAGATTAGGACAATCTTAGTAGGACTGCAGTAGAGTAGACTAGTTATACATTAAAAATCCATATACCATATAGAGTTTTATCTTTATCGAAAGCTTAGTTTATAAAAAGTCTCTTCTTTGTAGTCCCAAATTGTCTTGAAGTTGGCAATATATGAAAGTTAAGGCTGTTCTTTTTTTTCTATATCGTGATGCCCATCTAATGGCCCTGATGAGAAAAAAAAAAAAAAAAAAAGTAGGCCAATGCATGATTTCATCCTTTGGCAACCGATTGGATCATTGGAAGATGTATATTGCTAACAAAACTGACAACGACTGATTAATGGGTAAAACTACAACATGTACTCAATAGCTCTGCCCAAAAGGATCTCTATTGGCCCATTTCCACTGAGTGGAACAATTCAGTACAGTACAGGTCGGTATGGGTCACTTTTATCAGGCTTGCGTTTCCACTGCTTAAAGGGTACCAATGATTATAACTGCAGATCAATGATAGTATAAAATAGCCTACTGCAACGTCTGCAATTATCATTCATTCACCCATTTTTAACTGCTTCTCCGGGGCCAGGTCGTGGGGGCAGCAGTCTAAGGCGTTTCCCAGGCCAGTCGGGAGACATAGTCCCTCCAGCGTGTCCTAGGTCTTGCCTTCTCTCGGTGGGACATGCCTGAAACACCTCCCAAGGTAGGCTTCCAGAAGACATCCGAAACAGATGCCTGAGCCACCTCAGCTGACTTCTCTCGATGTTTAGGATCAGGGCTCTACTCCGAGGTCCTCCTGAGTGTCAGAGCCCATCACCCTATCCATAAGAGTGCGCCCTGCCACCCTTCGAAGGAAACTCATTTCGGCCACTTGTATCCAAGATCTTGTCCTTTCGGTCATGATCCAAAGCTCATGACCATAGGTAAGAACAGGAACATAGATTGACCAGTAAATTGAAAGCTTTGCCTTTCGGCTCAGCTCTTTCTTTACCACAACAGGCCGGTATATAGACCGTATTACTGCTACCGCTCCCCCGATCTGCCTGTCAGTCTCACATTCCATCCTTCCCTCATTTGTGAACACACCCAGAGATACTTAAACTCCTCACATGGGGCAAACCATCTGTGAATGTGAAGCCAATTACAGACAAACTACATACAACAGACATTTAGTCCTTATTTGAGTAAAAACATAACACAACATATAGCTCACAGTCCGTACAAACCTCCCATCTGTAACTTTAATCTTCACCAGCACATGTAACCTCTGTTAAAAGGTAATTCCGTCATTCCGAGTTAATAATAGTCCAAAAGGCGATGATAATAGTTAAACATGGCAGTTTGTTCATGTTTTAGGTTGCTGAAAGAATCAGTTGCTCCTTTGTTTTTGCTTCATTCTCTCGTTTGTCCGAAAGGATCAGATGTCAGAACCACTTCAATAATCACATGCACGTTATCATCATCAGCTCAAGAAGTTCCTTATTTCAAATATTGACGCACAGCGACCGCACATGAGTAAGCAAAACGGTTCGCGCTTTAGACAGCCTTTTAAACAACTGCGGGGCACAGGATAGATTCTGCTCTTCTTCTTGGCTTAGTGGCTATTAATCAAGACAATAACAAGTTTAAGCTTGGGTCGACCATGGCTCATTATTATATGTACAAATTATTACGATGTGATGTCTCGGCTGTGTATTTAAAAATGGCTCTTCCGTTGATTTCATTCTTCTAGCTTGTGCACAAGCGAGTGACGTATCTCTGTAAACAAATCTCGATAAAGCATCAGTCAGTGTTACTTTGACATATTCTTTGACCTGTTGACTGTTAACTTGGAATTACAAAACTTAAAACAACAATAAATAAATAAATAAATAAATAAATAAATAAATAAATAAATAAGATAACAATGAGAATAAGATAACACGAGGTGAAAGTACTGAACTACTGAAATGTATTTAATACTTTATATACTGTAAAAGGCTTTTTGGTGATGGCAGCTTAAAGATGCCTCTCATATGGGGAATGAAGGCACATGCATTGCTCGGGTGTGATTTTCTTTCAAATGCTTCAACAGTGTAACAATCTTGATAGTTCTGTGGATCTCATCTATTACATCTAATCTTCATTTAGACTTTTATTGGATTAAAGTCAGGTGATTGGCTGAGCCATTCTACAGCTTGGTTTTCTTTCTCTGCAAGCATTTGAGAGTTTCCTTGGCTGTGTTTTGAGTCATTGCCTTGCTGAAAATATCCACCCTGGTTTAATCTTCATCATCCTGCTAATGTAGATGTTGGACTGAAGCAGCAGATAGTAATCTACAATGACGAAGGGCAGAGGGTTGCTGAAGAACTACTATTTTAATCATCCCTGTCTAAGAGAGCAAAGCCTGGTTGAGTTGAATTATCAGTGTGTTATCATAGCTGATTCATAGATCCAACATAAGGATACACGTGATTTCCTTACAAACTGCCATATATATGCTGACATTACCAACATACTTTTGTGTTCATTTGGGTTATGTTGTATGTCAATTTGTGACCCTAAACCACAAAACCAGTCATAATAGTCACTTGTTTTGGAATAAATAAGCCATGATGTATGGGTTGTAGGGATAGGACAATATTTGGCTGAAATACTGGAATATGAGGTTTAAAAAATGTAAATAAAAGACAATCCCCTTTAAAGTCTTCCAGATTACATTCTTAACAATGGATATTACTAATAAAATTAAGTCTTCATGTATTTTTTGCTAAATAAATTTATAAAATGTTTCAAGTAAACAAAATGTTTAGTTAATATTCTAATGATTTAAAGGAATAAAAAAAATCTATGAATTTGACTCAGAAAGGCTTTGTGGTCCAGGATCACATTTGACATGTGAAGAACTGTGTTTAATAGTTTTTAGGCATGTACACGTTTTAAATGCATTTTAAAAAATGAAATGTTTTATAAATGTTAATCTGCATAGTTTTGACAGAGTATATGATGCACAAGCTGTCAATGAATTGCTATCTTTCCAGATGATGAAAGACTTTTACTGATCAATTGCATCCAAAGAGGTAAAAACAATGCATTGCTACCTAAAACTGTCCATTTAACTCATTGTATACTGAATAATCTTTGAGGTATTTTTCAGAAGAAATGTACAAACATATTCTAGAGCAGAGATCACCAAACTTGTTCCCGGAGGTCCGGTGTCCTGCAGATTTTAGCTCCAACCCTAATCAAACACACTTGAACAAGCTAAAGCTACAGTCACACTAGTTTTTCTGTCGTGCGGCGCTGCGAAAAGGGGCGAGATTAAAAAAGCTTATTAGGCATTTAAAAAAGCGAGCGATTGCTCCATGTTTTAAATTTCTGTCCAGAGAGGTCATGTTTTGATCCTCGATGGGTCTCACGCAATCAAGTGATGCGATTTCGCAGGTCAGAGTTCTCAAAGCTTGAACTTTGCACCGCAGCAACCTGCGCAATTTGACGCATGACACTGCGTTTCCGATCTGACGCATTTGCGTGTGTAAGAATGGGAGTCTATGGGAGGAAAAGCCCTGTGTGACCGCAGCTTAATCAAGGTCTTACTAAGTATACTTGAAACACTAAGGCAGGTGTGTTGAGACAAGTTGGAGCTAAACCCTCCAGGGCACCGGACCTCCAGAAACGAGATAGGTGACCCCTGTTCCAGTTGTTAGTTGTAAAAAGGGCATATCAAGAACACTTTACAAATGATAGCTTTATGAGCAAAGGAAATGCATGTATGTACAATTGTACATCTGGATTACATTCAAACTATACAAAACATTCTTCTTTCTTAGTGGTTTGCTAGTTAGTCAGAAAAGTGCCTTCTTAGACAGCATGCGATTTTGGACACTGCATGCTGAAATGCAGAAGGCTAACTGAATGCTGAAACCATAGGAGGCTTAATCAGAGACACTGTGCTGTACTAATTAAGCACTAACAAGCACTAACGATTCCTAACGAGCAGCTGATTGGTTCTCTCATAACAGTCTCAGCCCATGCCATCTCTCGCGGATTACAGTATTTTGTGCTTCGGTGCGTTGACCTGCTCTTAATATGACTACACAATCTGGCAGTAAAATAGCTCTTTTTATTGTTTGGTCAAGTAAATTTAACTGCATTTAGTATGAAAAGAAAAAAAAAATGTCTTCATTTGAATTTAAGAGTATTGACTATTCAGAGAATTTCTTACAACAACAAAATGGTTTCCATAAAAAATAATAATTTCTGAATGCACACTAAAGACTGCAATTTTGCCTGTTAAAAGTTCAAAGTTTCCTCTGACTGGATAGTTCAATCAGAAAGATGATGACTGGAGACTCACTCTGACCTGAACATTTGAATCAGTGAGTCATTTACTGGAGACTCTCACTCTTACTTGATCATTTAAATCAGTGAGTCACTAGGTGGGTTCGACTTCATGCAGTGCTGTGCAGACCGCTCGAAATCCAACTTAAAGCGGTGCATGCTGGTTAGAAATTTAGTCCGGATTGACGCTGCGCTGACGCCACGTGACTGTCACATGTGGCATCAAAGTATGGCGACAGGGCTTCGAGATCAGACGACTGATTCAGCCTGTGCAGCACCTAAAGAGCGACTGCTGGAGCTGCGATGAATACACCGATATTACACGATTGGCTGGACTCACCACATGACAACAACCACATGTGTTTCGGGTTTATTATTGGACAAATTCTCATTCACAAATTTCAAAACAAACAATTAACTTTTCATACCCTCTCTATCTTGTACACATCATGCTTATTAAAATACTACAGATATTTAACTGCTGTAATTATTTTTTTGTTAAATTATTTGGTTACAAAGGCTAGTTTGTTTGCTCAGGTTTATTTTTGACCTTTTTTCTATTTACTGGATTCAACTCTATGAACGATTTAAAATACATATTTAAGTGAATAACCTAAATATTAACTCAAATAAGTCTTACAGACTTGTAGTAAAAAATATATATATATATCATCATTGATCCTGACACCCTAAAGCAAGGGTGTCAAACTCAATTCCTGGAGGGACGCAGCCCTGCACAGTTTAGTTCCAACCCTGCTCCAACACACCTACCTGTAGGTTTCAAACAAGCCTGAAGGACTCAATTAGTTTGATCAGATGTGATTAATTAGGGTTGGAACTAAACTGTGCAGAGCTGCGGCCCTTTTGGAACTGAGTTTGACACCTGTGCCCTAAAGGTTTCTTAACAAATGAAGTTAAATAACTATTTTATTAAATAATTATAAAATTATATATATATATATATATATATATATATATATATATATATATATATATATATATATATATATATATATATATATATATATATATATATATATTTTACACTAATAAATATTGGAAAGTTAAATATCTATAAATGTAAACTCTTTTTTTTTTTTTAGCATTTTCAAACAAGAAGTATTAGCCTAAAGAGGGATGTTTAAACTTATATAATTTGTGATTATTGCTTTGTATTTTATAGGCATATTCATTTTTATGTTTATATTACCCTCTCATTTCCTCTTATTTCTCTAATGCGTTTGTTATATACTTAATTCATAATTTTGTTGTTATCAATAAAAAATAAATGATGATGACGCAATCATGCGATCGGTCATCATGACTGCCGCAACTTTGAGCCCCGAAGTGTTCAGCTGTCTGGCTTGATGCCCACGCCTGTGCTAGGCTAATCTTGTTGATCACCAAATGCAACCATGGTTCAAGTCTAACGCACCTATTAACTGGAGACTTAAGCTGCAGACTCTGTCATATAAACTCTGTCATATACGCTGCAAAAATGGGCGGGATTAAACAAGATGATTAGACATTAAAAAAAGTGAGCGATTGGACCATGTTTTGAAATTCTGTCCGGAAAGGTCATGTGTTGATCCTTGATTCATCTCATGCAGTCAAGTGACGCAATTTTGCAGGTCAGAGTTCACCAAGCTTGAACTTTGCACCGAAGCGACCTACGAAACTTGACGCATGACCTTGCATTTCCGGTCTGACGCATTTGTGTACGTATCAATGGAAGTCTATGGGGAGAAAAGTCAAGTATGACTGAAGCTTTGCCTTTACTGGATCTTTTGAATCATTGTAGTGTTAACTGAAAGCTCTGACCAGATCATTTGAATCAATGAGTTGTCTATTGAGAAATCTTTTGAATCAGTGAGTCATTAACCAGACACACCAGAATAGATATTTTGAATCAGTGAGTTGTTAAGACCTGCTCTGACCTGATCATTTGAATGAACTAAGTTATAAGTCAGTTGTTAGACTCATTCTGACGCCCTTCTCTATCTCCCTGACTGAATCATTTGAATAAGTTTGTAATCCAATTTGCAAAGCAATACTGATAAAGTGCAGGTGTACTTGAAAAATGTGCCTAAGATTGCTTTACTGTCTACTAACAAACTATTTAATTTCTTATAATTCTCTGTGGCAACATAAAGAGTAAGATACCAGTAAAGCATAATGTGTCCTCTTTATTTTGTTGCTAAAGCACTAAAAAATCTCCCGTGTTGGTCAGTAAGTGAAACAGAAATAACAAATCCCCCAGCACTTCCATTTCTTACTCTCTTAAACTCACTAAAAGCCCATCACAACATGATTACAAGCTGGAAAGTCAAACTTACGGTACCAAAAGCAACAGCATTGATATATTTCATCTGGACTGTGTGTGTTTGTTATTTCGATGCCTTTCGAAGGCCAACACGGACATATATGTAGAATATCTGTATGCAGACGAGGAAAAGACAGAACGAGCCTACAAATGACAAGTTTGGGGATAAAAAGAAGGGAAAGAAATGATTGGAAGAGGGGAAACAAATGTGAGAGCCATCGTGCATGAAATTAAAAAGATACCTCAAAATAGTCCTGCCAGGCAAAGTGCTTTATGGCCTCCCACACACACACACACACTTTACCTGCTCTCCTTTCTCCTCTCACACACACTCTCTTTGACATCCCCTTGCACCCAGAAACTGAGAGTTTCATGTTTTCCCAGGTGTGTTTTCTATTATATTGAGGGTGAACCATCTTTGCTCTCGACACAGTCCCCAAGAATCCTCTTACAAAAGCACCTCCCACCAACCTCTTTCTCTTCTTTGCCCCTGGGTAGAGGTGGAGAGGAGGGGAAATAATACATCGCACTGTAACCTTTACACAGCGTCCATTCAGATCAGACTCTTTTCCCCCCTCCGTCCCTCCTCGGGAGTCTGCATTCAGGCCTTTATGTTGTGTTACAAGAGGTTGGCAGTAGTCAACAGGAGGCAGATCGATATCAAGCCCCAACTCAACACTCCCTACTAAAATTGGTTTTGCAGTCTGTCACAGTGAGACCTATCACCAAATTGTGATTTATATGAAGAGCGAATGCAAAATGAAAGCCTGCTTGGGCTTTATTCAATTTCTAATTCTATGGATGAGTTTTGATAAACCGTGCAACGTTGTAACAAGTTTTGGTTTGATTTTGTTTATTGTCTTTAATCTTGTTATTGGGGTTCTGCTGGATTATGTGGGACTGATGATAAACTGTTCATGGATGTGCTGATGGAAGTTTTTTTTTTTTTTTTTTTTTTGCTATACAGTATATATACAGATAAAATTATATCCTTCAATAAAATCAGAAAAAAAGTTAAGCTAATCAGAAAAAGACTGTATGGAAAACGCCAAAAAAAAAAAAAAAAAAAAAAAAAGGAATTTCTAAATTTACTTTGACTTGTATTTAATTGCAGACAATACAGCTCATTACTTTATGTTCCTCATATTATTTTTATTTTATTCATTTATTTTGTTTTACGCATTTTTTATTTTTTATTTTTTTGCAACACATTTCAAAAGTTGGAACAGTAAAGCATTTACCACTTTGTCATTTTGACATTCCTTTTTTTCAACACTTAAAAGACATTAAGGGACTGAAGACACTAAGGATACCACTATTCTCCGTTTGATACGACATCCACAGTTTATTTATGCTTACTGAAGTACAAATATGTTTATTTGAAATGGTCAGTTTATGTTTATTAACTTCACGTTTACTTTAAAAATGTTGGAATGTATGTGTTCTCCAGTTTGTAGATGGGCTACCAGCAGCAGTGAGATTTCAGTATTTTTTAATACAATAGGAACTAGTGTACTTTTTTTTGGCTTTAAAGTGAAATAAAGGAGTTTTGCAATAAATCGTTTTTATTTTATTTTTCCTTAACTTCTTACTAATTCTATGTATGTTATTTCACAGTAAATTTCTATAATTTAACAACTGTTATTTTTACAGTGAATTTTTGTAATTTATTGTTTGTTATTTTATGGTAAATTTCTGTAATTTATTATCTGTTATTTTACGGTAAATTTCTGTCATTTATTGTCTGTTATTTTTACGGTAAATTTCTGTAATTTATTACATGTTATTTAACGGTCAATTTCTGTAATTTATTGTCTGTCATTTTATGGTCAATTTCTGTCATTTATTGTCTGTTTTTACGGTAAATTACTGTAATTGATTTTCTGTTATTTTATGGTAATTTTTTGTAGTTTAATGTCTGTTATTTTACGGTAAATTTTTGTCATTTATTGTCTGTTATTTTACGGTAAATTTCTGTAATTTATTGTCTGTCATTTTATGGTCAATTTCTGACATTTATTGTCTGTTTTTTTTTACAGTAAATTTCTGTTATTGATTTTCTGTTGTTTTATGGTAAATTTCTGTATTTTAACGTCTGTTATTTTACGGTAAATTTCTGTCATTTATTGTCTGTTATTTTTTGGTAAATTTCTGTCATTAAACGGCCGTCATTTTACTTTTTTCCAGCTCCCCAGCTGCCGAAAAAAAATATATATACAGTTTACTTGACAAAGGTTTGCTAAAGTAGTCCTGAGCCCATGTGGTGAAATCACTTATAGATGAATGACAATTCTAATGCAGTGCCACCCGAGGGATTAGAGATCATTGTTGTTGAGCTTAGTCTTGCACAATTGTCCTTTACACAGTGAAATTCCTCCCGATTCATTGAATCTTTTAATTTGGTTATGCACTGTTGAAGGTAAAATATCCAAATTTCTTTCTATCTTTTTTAAGAAACATTTAAACAGTTTGTAAATAGTTCAGAAATTTTTCTCACCTATTTGTTGGCAAACTGGTGATCCTCAGCCCATCTTTGCTCCTAAAGAACTAGACCTTTCTTAGATGCTGCTTTTAAACCAAATCATAATTACAATCACCTGGTGACGTCACCAGTTTCAAATCACATCATTTAACCAATTTAATTGATAACTAACCCTAAATTGCTCTTTTTTTAAATGCATTGCAAGAATCAATATTTTTAAAAAAATAATATTAATAACTATAAAATTCACGATGAACACATAAAACAATCTTTGTTGTATTGTATTTTTCAATCTGTCCCAACTTTCTGATTCGGGGTTGAAGGTAGACAAACAGGCGCAAACCCCTAAATAGGATTGACGGAGAGAAAACGAGACCCTTGGATCCCCAGAGTCTTTAGGTTGGACATCCGTCTTGGACGGGGACTTGATGGACCACTGGGAGGAGTGTGTTGGGATGAGCTATGGACCTCCAGCCTGATGAAGCCTGTCGTCTTCTGATAAAGGATGCATACGTCAGATCCTACATGATATATTAATGGGCTCCAGACTGCACTGGCAGGAGAGACCTAATCAAGTGGCCGCACACACAACTGCATTGATAAGCCACTGACAGCCATACGCACCGGCGTGGATGGCAAATGCTAAGAGTAATGTGTGAATGTAAAGGTCAGCTGGGCATTTTGTACAACTGAATGGAGGAAATGAGGGATGCGGCATTTCCCCCTCGGGGCCACAGGGTGAACGTGACATTGATGTGTTTCCGACTGTATCGTGTTAGAGGGCCGCTGTTCTTAATGTGAAGGTGTCCAAGGTTAAACAAGACAGCTGGAGCTATTCAGAACAGCCAAAATCACTGAAATAACTGCTAACTGAAAGGTGTCTGGTGCACTTAAAAAGTCATTTACTCATCGTCATGCACAGTTGAAGTCAGAATTTTTAGCCCACCTGAATTATTAGCCCCCGTGTATATTTTTCCCCCAATTTCTGTTTTACGGAGAGGTCTTTTTCAACACATTTCTAAACATATTAGTTTTAATAACTCATTTCTAATAACTGATTTATTTTATCTTTGCCATGATGGCAATACAATATATATATATATATATATATATATATATATATATATATATATATATATATATATATATATAAAAAAAAAAAAAAATATATATATATATATATATATATATATATATATATATATATATATATATATATATATATATATATATATATATATATATATATATATATATAGAATTAGAATTAGAATGGTTAGGATCCTTTTCAGAACATTCATGAAAATTCCGGAACAACCTTGCCTGTGTGAACAGAGCTTTTTTTTAATTTACCGGTAAAGTCCTTCTGGTAATTTTCTGTATATTTACTGGTATTGCTGTGTGAAAGAAGCTAGTGATTCAGTTGTTCATTCAGAAAGACATGTGTGAATAAATTAGCTGTTCAAACAACTCAATTAAATTAATCATTCAGTGACAAAGACGGAGACTTGACTCCACCTACTGGTGGTTTTAGTTTTGTATCTTATGACATCTTTATTATTACCTTCTTTATTATTATTATTACATCTTTTTTAATACCTTCATTCATTCATTCATTCATTCATTCATTTTCTTTTCGGCTTAGTCCCTTTTTTAATCTAGGGTCGCCACAGCAGAATGAACCATCAACTTATCCAACACATGTTTTACGTAGCGGATAGCCTTCCAGCTGCAACCCATCACTGGGAAACACCCATACACACTCATTCACACATACACTGCGGACAATTTTAGCCTACCCAATTCACCTGTAGCCCATGTCTTTGGACTTGTTAGGGGAAGCCCGGAGCACTCAGAGGAAACAAACGCAAATGCGGGGAGAACATGCAAACTTCACACAGAAACACCAACTGACCCAGCCGAGGCTCGAACCAGCGACCTTCTTGCTGTGAGGCGACAGCGCTACTTACTGCGCCACCACGTCGCCCCTCCTACGCCTTTTAAAGTCAATTTATAAATAAACAGTACATTTATCTAAATGCTAATTTAAGTTTTTTCTTTGCCATCTTTGTTGTGTCAGGAGGAATATAAGATATTCTTCCTTATATTGTTTTTAGTTTAAATAAAAAAGCTCATGTAGTTGGACCACATGAGGTAAACATGTGTAAATAAGTGTTGTAAATAAAAAGGTACTTATATATTTAGTCAATCAAACAGTTGCTGGTAGTCAAAGACTTACATTGTCAATCAATTAATTGTCCCTTTTAATTTCAGGACTTTCTTAAAGATGATGTGCTTAAGATTGTTAACTCAGACTCAGACTCAGCTTTATTATCCCGTTAGGGAAACTAAAATTGCAACAAGGTATCATAACACAGGCAAAGTTCCATGTACACATTAATAAAATATTACCACACAACATCCATACATCAATATATAGAAACATCCCCCTCCCCCCTGGACTCATTTAATGACCTAATGGCCACCATTATAAGAAAATTTCTGCAAATATGAACCATAAAACGATGTCCTGATGGCAACAGTTGAAATACAGAGTACAGTGGGTGATCCACGGTGCATATAGGATACCCTGAGCTCTCCTTAGAACATAGTTATGGTAGATTACCATTAGACCAGTCTGGTTAAAATCAATGATCTTGCCTGCCACCTTCACCAGGCTGCTCAACCTGTTCTTGCTTGACACACTCAGATTGCCGTACCAAGCTACAATGCAAAAAGATAAGATAAATTGTTTATAAAACAGCGTCATCATAGAGGTACAGACATGAAATGATTTAAGTTTCCTCAGAAAAAAACAGTCTTTGTTGGACTTTTTTATATACAGCCTGGGTGTTAGGTTGAAATGTCAACATATTATCAATAACAACCCCTAGATATTAAAAACCAATGGTTGTTGGTTATTTAAAAAAGCATTTTCTCAAATTAAAAATGTATTTAGACCTATTTTGCTATCATTGTGTGTGTGTAAATATTTCCCAAATGAAGATAAATAGAGAAAGGAAATTTTCACAGTATGTCTGAAAATATTTTGTTGTATGGAGAAAGTCTTGTTAGTTTTATTTTGGCTAAAATGAAAGCAGATTTAAATAAAAATGTTTAATAATAATAATAAAAAACCTTTTAACTTCAAATTTTTTAGCCCCTTTAAGCTATATTTTTATATAGTCTACAGAACACACCATCAGTAAACAATATCTTGCCTAATTACCCTAACCTGCCTAATTAACCCAATTAACCTAGTGAAGCCTTTAAATGTCACTTTAAGCTGTATAGAATTGTCTTGGAAAATATCCTGTAACATATTATTTACTGTCATCATGACAAAGATAAAATAAATCAGTTTTTAGAAATGAGTTATTAAAACTTTTATGTTTAGAAATGTGTTCATGTGTTCAAAGAAATTGGGGGAAAAATAAACAGGGAGCTAATAATTCAGGGGGGCTTATAATTCTGACTTTAACTGTATATAAAATAACAGGACCAAAACATTTGAAAAAAGCTTGTTGTAATACATTGTGAATATTGTATTTATTCTTGGCGCCATCATTTCAATTTGTTCCCATGCAATGGCTTACAAATTGGGATTCAGAAATATTGACTTATTAGTTGAAGTCACGCATTTTGTTTTTAATAAAGAACATTGCAATATTCTGATTGATTCACTTGCCACACATTACATTTAAAATAACAAACTAGAGCATTCAAAAGATGCAAAGTGAATAGTCAGAGCTTACATTAATTTAGCGTTGATTGAGTTCAGAAATGCACACACAGATATCCGTACACTTTTGAATGACATGTAGGTGCATTATTGACTAGAAAATTTCTTTTTTTTTTTTTTTTTTAGGGTTGACCCATCCATTTAAACACCATTAAAAGCTAAAATTAGACTTTTTTCAAGCCTACCTTAAAAAGTTACTCATGTTTTATGGCCAAAATCATCACTCTAAACTCGGTTGTTAAGTGCAGACTATTTGTAGGTTTCAAAACGTTGAAATTCTTTGAATTTCGACATTATAAGAGTGACAAAAATAAAAGAAAATAGTTTGTTTTATGTCGACTGCTTTTCAGAGAACATGAGAGCATTGGAGTGGAATCAAAGCTCCATCTGAGGAAGATCAAAGCCATATTGATCCTCCTGTTATTATATGCAGAACACCTGACGAGAAATGTGTATAATCTCCTTCCAAAAACAACTATCCTTGCTGTTTCTGCTTTAAGAAAACTGGTTGATAATTTAGCATCTGTGTATGGGGTTATTTAATATAATTGCAGAGTATCTGTTTATCATTTTATACGTCAAAATTATTAGCCCTCCTGTGAAATTTTAATTCTTTTAAAAACACAAAAGTGTTTCTTAACATCATGTCCTAACTACAAATGATGCAGCGCCACAACGCGCAATAAGAGATATCATGTTCATGTTATTTCTCAGAGATGAGTTGCGGCTGGAAGGGCATCCGCTGCGTAAAAACATGCTGTATAAGTTGGCAGTTCATTCCGCTGTGGCAACCCTGGATTAATAAATGTTAAAACTAGTTTTTTGTCCTAACTATCTGCAACAGCAGTGAATAAAACTTCTACTTTAGAAACTTTTCTATTTGCGCAACGTCATGACAAAACAACAACAAAGACAATGATCTCCTAAGGTCCAGCTTATGTGCTTTATTCAGTGATAAATGTTACCAAGGTGAGTTTGAACGCCATTTTACATAACCTTTATTGCCATATTACTGAAATAATTTGCCTCAGAGCTTGGAAATAAAATAACTAGCAGAAGGTTTGAAAATGAATGTCAGTGACTCAGTGCAAACCAACAACAACAGTCACTCAGCTTATGTACTTTTAATGATGTTAAATTGATTTCATATGTATCAATATAGACTCACCAGTCACTTTATTAGGTACACCTGACAAACTGCACGTTAACGCAAATTTCTAATCAGCCAATCACATGGCAGCAACTCAATGCATTTAGGCATGTATACATGATCAAGACGATCTGCTGCAGTTCAAACCGAGCATCAGAATGGAGAATAAAGGTGATTTAAGTGACTTTAAACATGGTAAGGTTGTTGGTGCTTGACGGGCTGGTCTGAGTATTTCAGAAAATGCTAATCTACTGGTATTTTCATACACAACCATTTCTAAGGTTTACAGAGAATGGTCTGAAAATGAGAAAATATCCAGTGAGTGGCAGTTCTGTGGGCGCAAATGCCTTGTTGATGCCAGAAGTCAGAAGAGAATGGCCAGACTAGTTCGAGCTGATAGAAAGGCAACAGTAACTCAAATAACCACTCGTTACAACCAAGGTCTGCAGAAGAGCATCTCTGAAAACGTTAAATCTTAAGGCGGATGGGCTACAGCAACTGAAGACCACACCGGGTGCCAATCCTGTTAGCTAAGAACAGGAAACTGAGGCTAAAATTTGTAAAAGCTCACCAAAATTGGACAATATAAGATTGGAAAAACATTATCTGGTCTGATGAGTCTCGATTTCTGCTACGACATGGATCCATCTTGCCTTATACAGTTCAGGCTGCTGGTGGTGTAATGGTGTGGGGGATGTTTTCTTGGACACTTTGGGTCAATTAGTACTAATTGAGCATTGTGTCAACGCCACAGCCTACCTTAGTCTTGTTGCTGACCATGTCCATCTATTTATGACCAAAGTGTATCTTCTGATGGCTACTTCAAGCAGGATAACGCACCAGGTCATAAAGCGTGAATCATCTCAGACTGGTTTCTCCACTGTACTCAAATGGCCTCCGGAGTCACCAGAACTCAATCCAATAGTGCACTTTTGGGATGTGGTGAAATAGGATATTTAAGGGGATGTGCAGCCGACAAATCTGCAGCGACTGTTTGATGCTATCATGCCAATATGGAAAAAAAAAAAAATGTCTGCAGAATATTTCCAGTTTCTTGTTGAATCCATGCCATGAAGGATTAAGGCAGTTCTGAAGGCAAAATGGGGTCCAACTTGGTACTTGTAAGGTGTACCTAATAAAGTGGCCGGTAAGTGTATATTATTACACTTAGAATTAATTGGGAATGCAGTGGCTGATTTAAATAGTATTTAAATGTTTCTGCTGTGTCGCATCACGTTTGATGCAGACAGCTACTAATAACTAATTTATTTTGTCTTTGCCCTGGTAATAATATTAATTAGTACATAATATTTTCGACTTATTTTACAAAGATACTAGTATTCAGCTTAAAGTGAATTTTAAAGACTTAACTATGTTATTATGTTAACTAGGCAAGCTCGGTTGATTAGGCAAATTATTGGATAACAATGATTTGTTCTGTAGCCAATCAAACAAATAAAAATAAAAATAATAATAATAATCTTAAGGGGGCTAATAATAATCCTAAATCAGTTTTACTCCAGACAAACTAAAATAAATGAGACTCTCTCCAAAATAAAATATAATATGAAAACCTTTGAAAATGTTCTTGGTCTGTTGAACATCACTTAGAAAATACCTGAAAAAGAATTCAAATTTCGCAGGAGGGTTAATAAGTTTGCCTTCCACTGTATGTCTTCTGTAGTCTTACTTTTGCAGATAAATGTAGTGTTGACATTATCAGCAGTCACCTGTGGAACAGCTGACATATTGCAGTGAGATGTGTATGATTGTCTCGACATGTGGCGTTAGCAACAGGCTTGAATGTTCATTTGCTCAGTCATCTGTCAGCGATGCCAGGAACAGGCCCTCGCCGCCAACGTGATATTATGACAGTAGCATCTATATGACCGAATTAATAGATGCTTCTGCATTCTTGACTGCTACTTAAATTAGAACAAGGTTAATATTATATCAAAACACACATTTCATTCACAACTGTGAAAGGTTTCATTACAATCATATGGCACTCATGGTAGGGCAAAAGTATTTTTTTTCGTCGAGGTTATTTGTTGCATAAACACAGATACACACAGACACATGCACAGTTAATCATCCTTGACTAATGGAGACCCGTAGACGAAGCGGTTAACGCTCGGCTGACTCTTCTATTTCTCTCTGCCTCTGTTTTTTTTCTTTATTTTTTTTCTGCTGAAGTACACCAAGCAAAGATAACTTTCATCTGTTATGAACTTAGGCCAAGCCTGAAAGCTTTCTCTATCAGGTGTGTGCGTGTGTGTAAGGCAAAATTCTATCTAGGGTAATAACTGGCAATTTGTCTATTAAAATTGACTCACTGACGTGAGTGATGCCATTACCGATATACTACAGCTCAGCCTGGCACATAATAAACTTTTGAGTATGATTTTATAAGCATTTCAGTCTGTATTAGCAGGCACATTTAGATCTTACTAAAATACAATAAAAAACTAATGTTGCATTAGTGTCAATGACATATTACTGCTGTTAACATTACAGATTCAATGTTTTATTGATAAAATAAACTCAGCTTTAGTGACCATGAGATGTCTAACAAAATCAAATAATAATAATATTAATGTAAGAAAAAACTCATATTATGTAACATACAGTTGAAGTCAGAATTTTTAGCCCCCCTTTGATTTTTTATTATTTTTTTATATTTTCCAAATTATGTTTAACAGACCAATGCATTTTTCACAGCTTATCTAAAACTATTTTTTCTTCTAGAGAAAGTCTTATTTGTTTTATTTCGGCTAGAATAAAAGCAGTTGTTCATTTTTTTAAACACCATTTTAAGGACAAAATTATTAGCCCCTTTAAGCTATTTTTTTTCCAACTGTCTTCAGAGCAAACCATCATTACACAATAACTTGCCTAATTACTCTAACCTGCCTAGTTAACCTTATTACCTGGTTAACTATTGTTATTGAAAAATATCTAGTAAAATATTATTTACTGTCATCATGGCAAAGATAAAATAAATCAGTTATTAGAAATGAGTTATTAAAACTAATATGTTTAGAAATGTTGAAAAAATATTCTCTCCGTTAAACAGAAATTAGAGAAAAAATAAACAGGGGGTCTAATAGTTTAGGGGGGCAAATAACTCTGTCTTTAACTGTATCACAAACTATATATTACATAACATAACTAATCATTAGGATTTTCTATCTAAAGACTATTTGAGGATCTCAGTTCAGCCTCAAAATACTAGAGTGGGACAAAGTAGTGATGTAAAATGTAACACAGACTTTTAAGGTATTTGGTCAGAGTTAACCATGGCATGCTTTCGAGGTTTTAACTACATTGTCGGCAGACATCTTCCTGAAATTTATTGAAAAAGTTCAGCGAAATTTAGATCAAAAAGGATTTTTTATTATATTAAATTTTTTAAATCAGTGACAGTATGCATGTTGTGAAATCTTATATTGTTGTGATAACCATCTTTTAGGCTAAACGAACCATTTTAAAAGATGAAAAAAAAAAAAACCCAGTGACTGCTAGCCAGTTTTGAGGAATTGAAGCAGTAGGTTGGGAATCGCTATTTACTGTCACAAATTTTCTGGTTTGTGTCAGTGAGGGAGAAAGCAAAGTTTCTTATAATTTTATTTGGAGTTCTTTATTTTAGCAGGTGAGTTAGGTATTTTTTCCCCGCAAGTTAGTTGTCTTTTTGTTTATTATTTTGGCCTGGATTTCTTTCCGAAGAAATGCTTCAGAGAACTTTAGTTTGAAAATTAACATTGTTATTCCTTGTTATATTTGCTGTGAGCTGGGACAGGAAAAGGGGAAAACCCTAAATGTTTTATTTCTACATTTAATTTATATTTTGTTATTGCTCCCACTAACCCCTAGATTGGTCGGGACGCAACAAAATATAGATACAAAACATGTCACTGGGGTGGGTATATACTGAAAAAGAACACTTTTGTACCCATCAGGACCATATTTACACTTAAAAAGGGTGAAAAAGTGATAACGCCCAAGTTTTGCACCATTATTTCTGAGAGTGTTATTCATTACCCTACTACATTTAATTCTGGAGATTAAAATCACTATGTTATGTAGTTGAATAGAAACAGCTGCATAATGCTTCTTTACAATGATCTAATTTGGTATTCAATGCAAATAAATACCAGCAAATGGGTTTAGAACAACACGAGGCGGTGAATAAATAATAAGAGCAACATTAGCTAGTACTTCCATACCATACAAACATACAGCACAGTCTTGGTATTTGATGCCTGCTTGAATCCCAAGCATTAAATAATGTGTTTCTCGTAACCGAGACAGCAAGTGTGCCAATAAAAAAAGCCTGCGGACAGGTAATGCACTGAGATTTGCTGATAATTTTTCTCAGTATTATTAATGCAATTCTTTCCCATCATAGCAGACCCCACCAATGGGTTTATTGGAAAGCTAACAAGATGATATACTGCCGTCTCAAAAGCCTTTCATATCTCTAAGATTAATGTTTGTGTTTGCGTGTTATGGGGTGAAGGCTAGCGACGGTGACTGCGCGACACGTTGCAGGAAAATAACTCTTTTATGAGCAGGCGAAATTCTGTTAAGGAAGGCAAAATGGAGGAGAGAAAATAAGGGAGTTATAAAATGATTCTTGGGAACTAATAAAGCAAAGAGGAAAGGTTATGTTTTGCATTCAATCTTTGTACTCTCCAACACCTAACTTAGTCTTTTTTTCTCTCTTTTTCTTTTTAAGTGGACCAGCCTTTGATCAGCGAGCGTCAGGATTTGAAAATAAGCTCGAGGCTTTTTACAAAAATCTAATAATGAGATGATGAAAAGTAGCTCGTTTTAATAGGTAGACGTTGGGAGCATTCCAAGTGCTGATGACACTCTGAGTAAATCCAACAGGATAACAACCCACCTAAAACACATCGAGTTAGCGTGGCTAAAACCGTCCATCAAGCCAATGGAAATAACTCTGCAATTGAAAGAAAGGTGGAGCGAGTTAAACTCGAGAGGTTTTAAGGACTGTCAGAGATAGAGAGAAATTCTGGGAGAGATGAGTAAAAATGGTGTGCAGGTTTCTAATGTGTGTGTGGCGCTCGTTCCAGAGCAGAAGGTCATGGCTCTCAGTGCCGTGGCCATAATTAAAGCCTCGTCCACACAAGCGGAAGTCAAGTGTCTTGTCCTTGTGCTGGAAGGCTTGGGAGAGCGAGCAACGTAAATGTTCTCTGACATTTAAACTGGAATCCCACAAGACGATGTCTTACATCCTGAAGCACAAACTCTGAGGACTGCAATGAACAATACAAATATATACCATCACTATCAATGAGATCAACTTTTTTCCCCTATCTGGAAGTCCTAATGTCAGTCATTGTGAGCTTGTGTGGTCTTGCTGGTGTCCTAGCACTCACTAAAACCCACCGGGGGTTTCCATCATTAGATAAAGCACTGGATACAGAAAGAGTCATCCATAAATACATGAGTGAAAAGGATATGAGCCGGATCTCCCAGCTCCACTCGCTGACCTACAGCAAGAAAGACTTTCAATCTCCTAAGAGAGTGCTCTGTTCTATATCTAAAGCACTGTCCATGGATCGGCCCAGGGCTTTCAATACTTTCTCATTGCTCTATGCTTAAAGAGGAACCAGAATGGGAATTAAACACATGCTGTGCTATTGAAGGGACCACCTGAAGGGCCTTTCGCACTAAAAGTGATCTAAAAGATCTGGTCACATTAAAAGCTAAATTAATATCGGAAGGGCTGAATGAAACAGATTTACTCCAGTACAGTAGGTGGTGCTGTTTACATTTAGGCTAATACAAAGAAGGAGATGGCTGAAAGGTCATGACTGGGTATGATTATTTTTGATAAAGTGATACATTTGGAGCTGCTTAATAACTGGGTTTTACATATTGTGAATGTAATCTGGATGTACTATTCATTTGTCTGTCTTATCATGGACAATGTCCAGCAGCTGTAGATTAACGGGTTCACCCAAAAACTGTTAATGGTTACTGGTTTTCAGCTTTCTTCAAAATATCTTTAGTGTTCAACAGAAGATAGGAAAGATTTGGAATCAATTCAGGGAGAGTAAATAGTGAGTATATTTTCATTTTTGGGTAAACTATCTTTTAGGAATCTCACCAGAAGCAGCAGATACTGTTTGTTTACTTTTTTATTGATAACTTGAATTCATAAATACACTACCTGACAAAAGTCTTGCCGCCTATCCAAGTTTTAGGAACTACAAATAATAACTTGAATATTAATTGATCATTTGGTATCAGAAGTGGCTGATATGAAAGGCAAAGGCCTTTAGATTAAGCTTATTTTACCAAAGTAAAATATGATCATCCCTTGATTTTTAATTAGTAAAATAGGACAGTAAGGTCTGACTTTGCTTAGACAAAAGTCTTGTCACTTAGCAGAAATAATGTACAGTACAGAATATAAAGTCTTAGTAAAGTGGAAAAAAAAAATCATACTGTGTACGACTCCCATGAGCGTGGAGGACTGCACCCATACATCTCTGCAATGACTCAAATAACTTAGTAATAAAGTCATCTGCAGAGTTGGGTTGAAGCTGGAAGGGCATCTGCTGTGTAAAACATGCTTGATAAGTTGGTGGTTCATTCCGCTGTGGTGACCCTAGATTAATAAAAGGACAATGCCAAAAAAGAAAATGAAGAATGAATAAATGAATGAATGAATGAATAAAGTCATCTGGAATGGCAAAGAGTTCTTGCAGGACTCGCAGAGTTCATCAAGATTCTTTGGATTCATCTTTAATGCCTCCATCTTATTCCAGTTATGCTCAATAATGTTTAAGTCTGGTGACTGGGCTGGCCAATCTTGGAGCACCTTGACTTTTTTTTTCAGTAGCTTTGATCTGGAGGCTGAAGTATGAGAAGTAGCGCTATCCTGCTGAAGAATTTGTCTCTCCTGTGGTTTGTAATGAAATAGCCAACAAAATTTCTTGATACAGTTGATGTTGCCATCCACTCTGATCTCTCGCACGCCCCAAACCATGATTTTCGTTTACCAAGATTGACTGATTTCTGTAAGAATCTTGGGTCCATGTAGGTTCCAATAGGTCTTCTGTGTGATTGGGATGCAGTTCAACAGATGATTCATAAAAAAAAATCTACCTTCTACCACTTTTCCAAATCATCAACTAAAAGTCAAGTTATTATTTGTTGCTCTTACAACTGAGATTGACGACAAGTCTTTTGTCAGGTAGTGTATGTCTTTTGTTTGGAAATACACAATAGTTCTGGCTATGGGTTGTTTGGAACTATTTACTTTGATGAAACTGTACACACCTTCATCATTTTTTTTTAAGTTGCAGAAGAAGATCTAGAAGTTTTACATCTCACAGTAATGATGTCAGCAAACAAATATATATATACTGTGCATAGTTAAGGTCTTGATTAAAAATCCAGAATCTTGTTTATTTGAGGCCAAAACAAGACAAAATTAAGCCAAGACACATCTAAAACCCTAGTCTTGCAACTGGTCTCATATATCTAAAAAAAATGAATAAAAATAGCAAATAAAAAAGCAACATATTAAATGATTCCACTCCAAAGTAATTGAGAAATAATGAACATTTTGAAATGCATTAAAACAGAAACCTTTCTCCAATCTTGAACATTGATCTGATCTAGTTAATATTTGGATGAGAGACTGCCTGTGAATACCAGGTCCTGTAATGTGTTAATGTGTCTTGGTGAGCATAATAGATTCATTTCGAAAAACAATCATACATTTTAATGGTAATTTGAATATACACTCTAAGCAATACAAACTGCTTAAAAAGAGCTGCATAATGAGACTTCAAAAAATTACAAATATACACTCACCGGCCACTTTATTAGGTACACCTGTCCAACTGCTCATTAGACAAATTTCTAGTCATCTAATCCCATATCAGCAACTCAATACATTTAGGCATATAGACATGGTTAAGATGATCTGCTGCTGTTCAAACCGAGCATCAGAATAAGGAAGAAAGGTGATTTAAGTGACTTTGAACATGGCATGGAAGTTGCAACAGAGGTATGCAGAAGAGCATCTCTGTGCACACAGCATGCGCAACCTTGAGGCAGATGGGCTACAGCAGCAGAAGATCACACCGAGTTCCACTCCTGTCAGCTAAGAACAGGAAACTGAAGCTACAGTAAGGTGGCCTAGTAAGGTGTACCTAATAAAGTGACTGGTGATAAATGCTTGACAATGACTAGTATTTTAATTATAACTATAAACTGAGCTAATTTATACAATGCAGTACGAGCAAGTACTTGCATGTCAACTATAGAAAAAGAGTAAGAGTAATAAGATCATACTCAGACCTAGAGTAGCTGGAGTCAACGTCTTATTCCATGCCATATGGTGGATACTTAGCGAATTTTCAACTCGAACCTACAGTAGGTGCGTGTGTGAGTTTGTGAGAGTGTGTATTGTTGCCATCAGGTGCCCATCTGTGCCTCCTCCACTTCAAAGAAGTAGTTGTTGCGCACTACCTTGCAGACAGATTAATTATTTACCCAGCTTTTTAATGCAGCACCAGCAAGCGTTTTGTTCATAGAGGAAATACATAAAACCGTGCTGGAAATCTGCAGGTACACAATCCCATCTGGATCAATGATTAAGAGTGTCACTGCGAGTCCTTTTCAAACTCCTGCTCGCAAATTCACACGACGCAGGTTAAGTCTACAGCTAGCCTCGGCGGATGAAGGCGGAATAATTTGCTTGATTGTCACTGAAGTGTGAACGTGCACGCCGGCAGATTCACGTCATCGGCCAATCAGAGCCGCTTTACAGATAAGCCTGCCCTCTTCCTGCTCACAGTGTTAATTAAAACTCTCGCACTTCCTGAAAAACACACACTCGCAAAGATAACAGGGAAGACAACTTCCCAGCGGTGCTAGGGCTCCGTCTTCTTCACTCTTTCTTGTTCAATCCTTCTCCTTCTCACTCTATAACAATCTCTCAATCTTTGTTTAAATGGCTCGCCCATAAGTCAAATTCAAAGCAGTGTCTGTTGGCCCCATGAGAGAGGAATTAAAATCAGGCCTGTCACTCCCTCTCTCCTCATCTAAGAAAAAGAGAGAGGGGGGGATAAAGCATCTTAGTGCCAGACTTACGAGCGGTCCGTGCTACATCAGGCCTGACAGAGGCTGCAGTTACGAGGCCCGGCTGAGAGATTTATACTCACTCCTTCTGTGGCCTGCTGGGAGACATGCGCAAGCAGAGATGCTCAAGACCCCCATATTTATCTGCATTACTGCGGGCGTATTCAGCCCAAACGGCACATTTCTCATGACACCCATCTGGAAAATCCAGGGTCAGGAGGTTTCCTTTGATTCTGTAGTCAGTCATTGTTGTTCCGGGTGTCAAGTACTCGCACATGCCTATAGACTGTGAACATATTCGTTGCTATTTTTAGACCAGCGCAACAGTAATTTACACATTTTTCACCACATTGTTTAAATAGCAAATCCATTTGTGCCACTTTGTGGACTCACAGGCGTGCTAGTCTATAAAGGAGGTGTGTTATGGCACATTGATGGTGCATTGCTACTTTTAAGAAACTAAATTAGACCGCGCCGTTGACCAACTGAAAGTTAGTCTAAAGTCCAGCGCTGTGCGCATTAGCTATGTGCCTGTGCGGGTCCAAATGCTTACACATTGCTTAATACACAAGATGTACAGCAATACACAAATATATTTAAATATGGACTAAAATTAAAATTTGGGGATTAAAATACTACAAAAAATATATTTTCTATATAAATATAAATTATATACATATTTATATTTGTTTTAATAAAAACCAATTTAGATTTGTCCACCTGTCAGGTTTTCGAGACATCTGCATCACCAAATGAGGCGTGTGCTTGGATTTAACTCAGTTTTTTGATCACACTTTGTTATTATTGGTTATTTATTAATTTTCAGAAAATTAGAACTGAATTTAGAAATACTTTTAAAACAAATCTTTGTGCTTAGCAAATGAAATTAAACATGTAGACCAGGGGTGTCCACTGGAGGGTCAGTGTCCTGGAGAGTTTAGCTCCAACCCTAATCAAACAAACCTGATCAAGCTAATCAAGCTCCTACTAGATATACTAGAAACTTCCAGGCAGATTTGTTGAAGCATGTTGGAGCCTAAGTCAGCAGGACACCGGCCCTCCTGGACTGACTTTGGACACCCCTGATGTAGACTAATGAATGTCTTCGGTGGAGTGCGTACAACATCGTTTCCTTATCCACAAAAGTAAAGGAGTAAAGTGTAAAAAGTAAAGAGGCCGTATGGAAGCTCATTCTTTATCCTCGTGCTGATATTTTATTATCATTGAGCAACAGTCACAGCATAATAACACATCCATCTCTTAGCAGGGTCCATCATGTTTTTGGGTCCCCTAGAAACATTTCTGTTGTGCTACAAGGTTATTTACAAGCATTGTGACTGATTTGCAGTGCACTTCTTTAGTTGTTTATGTTGTGACCAATTTTGATTAAGTGTGCTGTCAAACTGATGAAGATCGTTTTTTTATTTGCTGGTGCTTTTTTGTAATTACATGTGCTTTCTTAAATTGTAGCACGTTAAACTCTCTCGGTCACCATAGTAATTTCAATAATTAAAAAAATAAACATTTTGTGTTGTCCATACATTCTGCTCAACTCTGTTACATCAGTTTTAAAAAGGCATGACAATCTGTAAACCACTTATAGAAAAATCACGCGACTTACTCCAAATGATGTCACTTCCTTTGTAAGGAAACTGAAAAGTCATGCCACTTATTCTTCTCTCATTAATTTGTACAAAATATTTAAGAAACACTAATATCAGTATTAATATTTGTCAACTGGGATTTTGTGATATTTCAGTGAACGTCTCATTCTGTTTTGTTTTTTTTAACTATAATATGATAAAATTCTGTTCGAGACTTGCCATATGCACTGCACAAATGCTTTCCTTGCAGTTTTTGTCATGTAACACGGTAACAGTTCAGTTTAGGTCATAAGTCATGCTATTAACTACTGTCTTATTAACTACCTATTATTAAGACATTAACTGTTCATTACATGCCATAAAATATGTATCTTATATAATTATAAATATCTTATTTTCCATCCCTTATCCTATCCAAAACCTAAACCCAACTTCTACCTTATTAACTATAAATAACGCTAATAAGTAGTTTAATAAGCTAATAATGTTAATGTTAATGGCGAAGCAGTGGCGCTGTAGGTATTGCTGTCGCCTCACAGCAAGAATGTCGCTGGGTCACTGGTTTGAACCTCGGCTCAGTTGGTGTTTCTGTGTGGAGTTTGCATGTTCCCTCTGTTTTCGTGTGGGTTTCCTCTGGGTGCTCTGGTTTCCCCCACAGCAAAGACATGCGGTACTGGTGAATTGGGTAGGCTAAATTGTCCGTGGTGTATGAATGTGTGTGTGAATGTTTCCCAGAGATGGGTTGCGGCTGAAAGGGCATCCGCTGTGCAAAAACTTGCTGGATAAGTTGGCGGTTCACTCCGCTGTGGCGACCCCAGATTAATAAAGGGACTAAGCTGACAAGAAAATAAATGAATGAATGAATAAATGAATGTTAATGTTACTGTTAATGGTTTGTTAATACAGTGAATTGTGGCCTAAACTAAAGTGTAATGCTGTGTTCACACCAGACGCGGAACGCGCGGATAAATCGCGATATTCGCGCGTAAATAGCCGCGTGAACATTTGAGGTTACTCGCTTCATTCGCCCGTCAAATCCGCTGCAATCGCTTGTCAAATTCACTTCAAAACAGACACGGATTCGCCTGATGGGCAGGGCTTCTGTCTGCCCGGTGACTCTAGCTTCATAGCTAAATGGCTAACATAGATTTTATTAAGAAAATAACAGTGTTAATGTGCTTTATGGAGACTGAAAAACAGCGTCGATACGTTTAGGGTCCTGTATAAGTCCACTGCATCCTTTCAGAGGTCATCCAGCTCTGTGAGTTCATAAACTTCTCCAGAAACTGAACCTGGATGACGGAGACTTTTAGCGGTGCCTCTGACTGAGCCAAGCCCAGTTTGTTGACTTGTTGTCGGTGTAAGATTTGCCCCAGGACACCACCAACAGGTTCAACAGGTTGTCACAATCACGCCCCCACAAGAGCAAGCTTCTGATTGGTTAATGCAGCGCGAATGTCCGCTGAAGTTCAGATTTTCGAATTCGAGAGATTCGCCCGAAACGCTCGTTAAGCGCATCAAACGCACAAACGCTCAATTCGCCTCGCGTGTATCGTGCTATTCGCACCGCACAATTCGCGCATTCGCGCGTATCGTGCCGCAGGATGTCTATTCGCGCGTTTGCATTGACTTAACATGTAAATCACTCGCGCTTGAGGCGCGTTTCGCATCTGGTGTGAACGCAGCTTAACCCATGTTTATAGTCCAAATATCCTAAAACTCCTAAATCAAGATGCATTTTCTAAACAAGGTAAACTATTGTCTTGTTTTTAGAATTAATGTCAACATTTTCCTTTAAAACAAGCTCAATAATCTGAGAAAAGCATTCTTATTTCAAAGCATAAACAAGATTATTTTGCTTATTTTAAATAAAAACTTACTTCATTTTGACTGGTTTTCTAAAAAACTTCTTGATTTGAGAATATTATTTAAAAATTTTGCCTAAGAAACAAAACAAAAACTCTAAGTGGGCAAAGCATTTCATGGCAGTGTGCACAACAATGTCAACTTTGTTATTGTCACTAACTATTATCGGTGGTTTCAATATGATGATCGATTGAAAACCTTTCTGGATGATACGTTAACACAGTTAATTAAGCAGATTCTCCCTCATCCAATATTCACCAGTGTATCGGTCAGCGTTCGGCCAGAGGCAGGGTTTACGGGTGGACATGGAGGTCTGTGTGTGCCTGTAGGGTAGGGGTGCTCGTCCTTGACGTCAAACGTGGAAAGTAATGAGCTCTCAGGTGGGATTTACGGCACGCTGTAACTCTTGAACTCCAGACAGAATGGATGAGAAGAGCAGGCAGTGGCAGCTATTGGCACGAGGCCTGAGATATGTAAAGAGCCAGTCATCTCCTGAGTGATGGAGTCGCCCGCCCACCCGCCCGCCACCAGCCGTCACAGCCACTGATGTGGTTATGACTTCCTTTCCACCCTAAATCTATCACAGCTACTATTCTTCAAACAAATCACCTGCGAAGGAATTCATTTGGGATACTTTCAAACTCTGGCGCTTAGGAAGAGAAAGAGAGAGTGAGACAGCGGGAGGAGATAGCTCTGGCACTCTGCACTTCATGATTTTGTAATCAAAACACTGCTTTCCGTTTCACCGGGGGATACATATAGAGGAAAGTACATAAGGTAAATTGTCTTAGCCAATGAACCGCGAATGTCACATATTGCTATACGCAATCGCACTGTTTGTAGTTGCAGCTTTCTATTTTCTCTGGAATACACAAGCAGAATTTCATGTCTGGTTTAGCAGCCCACAGGGCCGTAGGGGTGCTCTTTTACAAAAGACTTGTACAATACACTCTGCTCCTACCTCAACCCTGAGCGAACGTCGTTATTTATATATATATATATATATATCTTTCTCTTCTGAGGTTGAATTCTCCCTGCAACCTTCCACTTCAGTTCCCTCTCTACAGTCCTTTCTTAGCACAGCCAGGCTTCCCCAAGGATCGCCATACAACCTTGCCTGAAATTGTTCTCCGCCACTCCCTGGTGTGCCCGCGAGTGTGTGTTCAAGCATCAGTTTTAGGCCGTTTAATTGCCTGCGACTGTTCACTAGTACAGTCAGTGCATGTGTGTGTGTGTGTGGGGTAAAACATCAAGATGGTTGTGATATGGTTTTAGCCATGTGCACACAAACACTGTATTTCTAAAGATCTTTAATACATTAATAAAACTAAGTGTGGTTGTAAACTCACTGCCAGTTACCAGTTGCCTATGGCCAGGAGGCAATATGTACAGTGGTACGCCACAACAAATCGATTAAATCGATAAATAATGACTACTAAAAGCGTTAGCAACACATTTTCAAATTGATTAGTTGTGTCGCGCGACATGGGGATGCTTGATTATAAAAAAAAAAAACACATTAGTTCAACGCAGAGCGGAGTGAACACAGTCTCTCTCCATCTCTCGCGCACTGAAACAGAGTTCAGCGCCTCAAAGACAGGGATGAGGAGGAAGAGAGTTCAGGGTATATCACTACAGAATCCTACTTTTGTTTCATTTTAAAGTGAGGACCGTAAAGTCCCTGGTGCTGGTGTTTTACTCGTTATCCAGTGTGACAAGCATGGCAAGTTAGCATTAGCTTGTTTACCCTAGTAGCGCCTGAAAAAATGAAACTGAGCTTTGGTGCATTGGCTGGCGCTGAGCCAGAGAAAGACATGTCATATCATCACAATTATGCAGCGTTTTAACCGCCTAATGCTTATTTTATATTCATGCAAATACACACAAGTACTAGTAAAAACAAAACATTTAGTGTTTATAAAACACACAAGCAAGTCTAACAATCCATTTAAATATAATTTGCCGATGTGTTTTATTCATATCAGATACACATAGTGAAAGTGACTATAATGTTGAATCCATTGTACTCTAAGTTTACCAGCCACTTACTTGCATGTATTTGCAGAGTAACTTACTTTGAACTTTTATTGAAGCAAACGTGCTGCCGCAAGTAAACATGGCGATGCCCATCTCACGTTATAGATCACGATCACTTGCACGTTTCACAATAAAATTGTCCCTATATAAAGATCCAGAATATATTATTATGTGGTTCAGTATATATAAACCCAGTGCTGCAGAAAGTATGTTCAGGTGTCTCTCAAGTATCCCTTTACTAATAATAAATCACTAAACCATCATTTAAACCCACTCAGGGCAATTATATGTCCCTGACACCTTCTAGAAGCAAAAAAATAAAGACTAATTTTTAAAAATATACATTTAGATATGTTATAAAGAAAACCATGGCTAGCTTACAGTTTTCAATTGCTGACATTACATTTCATTTATGTCATACATGTGCTGCTGCAAACGTAATGTTGAAAAGAAAGCCAAAGCAATTAAATGGAGGTTATTTGAAGCCAGGTATTTAACTTGTTCACATGTTTTCTTTCGCTTAAAATGTCAGTAATTGCTGAGTGCTTTAAACGTCGATCTTTCTCACTCTTTCTCAAGTACTTCTCACTCTCTCACTTCAACCACCCATTTCATTCTCTACCCTATTGGCAATCGTGAAAAGAGTACATGCAAAAAAATTACTTCAGTGATGAATCTTTTCCATTTCATTTAATATAAAAGCCATCAGGGGTTCGGCTTAATTTTTTTACATCTGCCTCTAAGAGTATCTGAGCTCCACTGAGTGGCAACTTCTCAAGAGGCTTTTCAGTAAATACTCAGTAAAGACTTTCTCTTTTACTCATGGCTCCAGTGTCGGACTGAAAGGAATAGAGTCTGAGGTGATCGGAGCCTTTTAGAGCGGCAGGAGCTCCACCCTCTGTGTCGGTGACTCATGCTTTTGAAAGGTAAAATGGAGAATAATGAAAGACCAAATGAAAGTATGCAAGGTAAAGCGATAAATAACTGAAATATGGAAATAAATGAAGGATAATGCAATCTAGGAAAAGGAATACATAAAGTGAGATAAAGTGGAAAAGTAAAGATTTAAAGGAAAGTATGAAGATAAAAAACTCGTTAAGGAAAGAAAAGGGTGGGATAAAATAAGGAAGACAAAAAGAGTAAAAAACAGTGAGAAAATAAAGGAAGAAATAAAGAAATATAAATGGATGAGAAAATTAAAGAAGAAAAGAGGATAAAGGGAAAAGGAATAGGATAAATAATTAAAAGTAAAAGACATAAAAAGGGAAGGAACGTTGAATAGAAAGAAGGGCAGACAAAATAAAGGAAGGGAGGAAAGAAGTAAGAAGGAAGGACGGAAGGAAGGAAGGAAGGAAGGAAGGAAGGAAGGAAAATTAATGACAAAGTCAAAGAATGAAAAAGTAATGGAGGAAAATAAATAATAAAATTAAAGTAAATGATATGGTAAAGAATTAAATAAAAAATGAAGGAAGGAAGGAATGAAGAAAGGAAGGAAGGAAGGAAGGAAGGAAGGAAGGAAGAATACAAATTGATGAGAAAGTGTAAGAATTAAAAAATGAAGAAAGTAAAAATAGAGGGAGAAAGGAAGGAGGGAAGGAAGGAAGAAAAATGGATGAAATAGTGAAAGAATGAAAAAATAATGGAGAAGAGGGAATAAAAAGGAAGAAAGTAAAGAACAGTAAAAATGGAAAAGAATAAAGGAAGAAAAAAATGAATGAATGAATAAAGGAAGGAAGGAAGGAAGGAAGGAAAAAAGGAAGGAAGGAAGGAAGGAAGGAAGGAAGGAAGGAAGGAAGGAAGGAAGGAAGGAAGGAAGGAAAGAAAATATAAGAAAGATAAAAACAAGTGAAGGAAAGAAAAGGTTTGAATGAAACATGGAAGACAAAAAGGAAAAAATGTTAAAAAATAATGGAAGCAAGGTAGGAAATGGAGAAGAAAATTAACCAAGGAAGTCATAATGGAGGGAAATGTGGTTATAAACAAAAAATAATAAATTACACAATTTAGAGAGTTAAAAAGAGAAGAAGATAATCAAGTCAAGGAAAGAAAAAGAAGGATTGGGAAGGGAAAAAAGGAATGAAAGAAATTAACAAAAAAAAACAGAGAAAAGAAGAAAATGACTTAAAGTGAATTAAAAAAGTAATAATGAAAAGAAATAAAATTAAAGGTGGGTGGGAAAAAGAACACAGGAAGAAAAGGAGGAAAAAAGAATGGATAAAGAAATGGAGACAATAATGGCAATGAGAAGGCAGAAAAAAGATAGAAAGGATTTCATTTGAGTCTCTGTTTATTTCCATTTTAAGTTATTCATTGTTTTGTGGCTAAATCCATGTTAGATAGCTCATGCTGTGCTGATGCATGCTGGGATTGAAGCAGTGAGAACCACTGGAACAATCACTACACAGCCACCGTGACAAATGGAAACTAAGCTTTCTAATTCAATCTGCACATACTAGAATATCGCAGACGCACAACTCACAAAGCCTGACTTAAGGTAACATAAACACTAATCATGCCTACTTATGAGTGAATGAAAAAGTGAAAGAATGAAACATAATGGTGAAAAATGAATAAGGAAATCAAGGAAATTAAAGAAAGAAAGAAAGAAAGAAAGAAAGAAAGAAAGAAAGAAAGAAAGAAAGAAAGAAAGAAAGAAAGAAAGAAAGAAAGGAAGGAAGGAAGGAAGGAAGGAATACACACAAGAAAATTAATGATAAACTGAAAGAAATGGATGAGAAAGTGAAAGAAATCGAAAATAAAGAAAAAATGAAGAAAGTAAAAACTATAATAAAGGAAGGGATTAATTAATGAAGAAAGGATTGAAGAAAGAAAGAAAGAAAGAAAGAAAGAAAGAAAGAAAGAAAGAAAGAAAGAAAGAAAGAAATACACACGGATGAGAAAGTGAAAGAATGAAAAATATTTGAGACAAGAATAAGAAAATAAATAAATAAATAAAAAGTAAAGAAAGGATAATGAATACAGAATAAAGAAGTAAAGAATAGATGAAGGAAGGAAGGAAGACAGAACAAGTGTAGGAATGAAAAGGGTTGGACGAAACAAAGAAAGAAAGAAAGAAAGAAAGAAAGAAAGAAAGAAAGAAAGAAAGAAAGAAAGAAAGAAAGAAAGAAAGAAAGAAAGAAAGAAAAATAGAGAAAAAATTAAAAAAGTAAATAATAGAATAAAGAAACAAGGGATTAAGGTAGGAAGGAAGGAAGGAAGGAATGATTGAATAAATGAAGGAAGGAAGGATTAAATGAATGATTGAATAAATGAAGGAAGGAAGGAAGGAATGATTAAATGAATGAATGAATGAATGAATGAATGAATGAATGAATAAATGAATGAATGAAGTAAGGAAGGAAGGAAGAAAGGAAGGAATGAAGGAAGGATAGAAGGATAGAATGAATGAATGAATGAATGAATGAATGAATGAATGAATGAATGAATGAATGAATGAATGAATGAATGAATGCATGCATGATGGAAGGAAGGAAGGAAGGAAGGAAGGAAGGAAAGAAGGAAATAAGGAAGGAAGGAAGGAAGGAAGACAAAAACAAATGAAGAAAAGATAAAGTTTGGATGAAACTAGGAATACAGAAGGTTTGGTTGTAAATGATTGTGCTTATAATGAGTATAAATGCAATCCAGTGCATAAACGCTAACATGAGTTGAAAATCAACAAGCTGTACTGCATACGGCTGCAGCCAAGCCTGAAGCCCACTAAACAATCACCATAATGAATACAGTGCTGGCCATGTTCAAGTCACAATTGGTTGTAGTTATAGTGCGTGGGGTGTTTTTTTTTTTTTTTTTTTTTACCCATAAAGAGGCTTTTCAGCTTCACTGCATTAGCTCAGTGGGCACTTTCTGGACCACGCTGCCATTTATCTTGTCTCAAAGATGTATGCCACCATGGAAATATATCCCATTTTACCAGCCTTTCATAAAACATATTCTTTGGTAATGGTCTACTGTCGAGGCCTTATGTATTATTGAACAGGTCTCATTTTCATTCAAACAACCTGTAAGTCCTTCATGGCGGAGAGGGAGGAGGAAAAAAATGTAATAATAATAAAAAAAAAACTTAATAACTTTTCTCAGGAAAATTAGTCACCTTGTCCTTTGCAGGCAATTTTCTTTTGGTTGGCGTGGTATTTATCAAGCTGGGGATATGCAGGTGAAAGTACGCCTCTGACGCACTTTTATTGGCTTCTATTTACTCGGGCTCTAACCGAACACGGACCGCCGCACACATACACTCACACACACACACATGCATACATTTTCTCACACATACACACGTGTGCTCGCACGCAGCCAGGGTTCCGTGTGATTACATGCAGAATTCCATTTCCAATTTGACATGAGCTGTAGGTGGTTTATTAATCTCACGGCTTTAAAGACATGGCACGTTCCTTGACTTTCCCTCATCTCTCCAGGCTGAGAACACCCGACATGGAGAAACTGGGCCAACTGGCAACACACGTCTTTCTTTCTAACATGTGTTTTAGTGTGTGTTTTTATGTTTTATTCTGTACAGTATTAAGCATGTGTGTGTATTTTGTATTTCAGTGTTGTTTTTTAGTGTGTACAGTATGTAGTATATGTGTTTTAGAATGTGTTTGTGTGTGTGTGTGTTTGTGTGTATGCTTGTGGGTTTTAATGTGTATATGGTATACATGTGTCTTTTAGAATGTTTGTCTTTTAGTGTGTTTTTTTATGTGTGTACTGCATATAGTATATGCCTGTGTGTGTTCTTCTAGTGTGTATTTTATGTGTTGGCAGTTCATTCTGCTTTGGTGACCCCTAATAAATCAGGACCTAAGCCCGAAGGAAAATTAAGGAATGTGACGGTATACGTGTTTGTGTGTGTGTGCTTGTGAGTTTTAGTATACATTTGTGTTTTAGAATAAGTGTGTGTGTGTGTGTGTGTGTGTGTGTGTGTGTGTGTGTGTGTGTGTGTGTGTGTGTGTGTGTGTGTGTGTGTGTGTGTGTTTTAGAATGTGTGTTTTGTGTGTACAGCATATAGTATAGTTAATATGTTTTTGTGTGTGTGTGTGTGTTTGTTTTAGTGTGTATATGCGTGTGTTTTAGAATGTATGTGTGCTTAACTGTGTCTATTTTATGCGTATATGAGTATATCAGGAGTGACCAACCCTCTTCCGGTCGATCGACCTTCCTGCAGATTTCAGTTCCAACCCATATCAAACACACCTGCCTGTAATTATCAAGTGCTGTTCAGGTCCTAGTTAATTGGTTCAGGTGTATTTGATCAGGGTTGGAGCTGAACTTTGCAGGAAGGTCGATCCCCAGGAACAGGGTTAAGCACCACTGCAGTATATAGCATGCATGTGCGTGAGTTTGCATATTATCAATGTTTAACAGTAGATATACACATTTATACAACAGTTCTGTCTGGTTTTGAAATCTGATTGGCTGATAACCGTAAGATATTTAAGTGATATTAGCATCCGTACAGCCTCTTTACCCTTTGTGTATTACTCCGCCCACATACAGCCAGCAACAAGCAGAGCACAGTCTATGGCAGAGACACTACAGTTTGAGAAATATTACTGCTGTTGAGACAACAAAATGTACTTTTGAGGCTTTTTAGTTAAGAATGTAGTTGTTAGGATAGTAACTATGCAGTTTATTTGTAAGAATAGTGGCTGTTTTAAAATATTTACAATTTTGGAGAAAGCTCGTCGACGGCCATCTAGACCAAAGACTGCTGACTTTTTCTATCCACAAGATGGCGACAGAACCGCATAATACACCCTTTCGCTTAGAAGATTATAACACCCACTCTGGTACAGTACCTGATCGCAGTGACCGCCCAAAAAACGCTGCATCCTATCCTGGTTCTCAACAGTGTTATAGGGTATATGCCAAGCTAATGTTGTTCCCATACTGATAAATTTCCGGCGACCTGTTATCGTGGGTTTCTTTCTATTTTATACGATTCTTTTTACAGCATCGATGTAATCAAAATACAATCAGTTAAATATACTTTGGCATTCATTTAGTTGCTCAAGCGTAAAATGACTCAAAAAGCTGTATACTCGCGCATGCCTGTTAGCATTGGCAGGCTAGCGCAGAAGCTCCATTGAAAATACTGGGGTAAAATACATACTCGCATTAGAAAGACATGGCGGGGGAAAATGTAATGTAAATGCTCACGTATTAGGAATGTTTGTTGTGTTGGCAGACAAAAAAGAAGCAAAGTCTGCATGTGTTTAGCATTTTTCCTTATCACAAACACAACAGCAGTCTGGTAATGTTGCTTTTTTCCCGATTGCAACAGAGAAATACTGTAGACTGTAACACTGTAAGAAGATATCTCTGTAGACTGATAGCATTTCAAATCACGTTCAGCCTTATAATCTTAAAGTGGGAGCTAAATCACCATTTTTTTGTCATCACTTTAGACATTACGCTAGAGAATCACTCAAGCACTAGCTCTAAAGTGACATTGGTGAATTAGTAACGGCTCAAGCTGTTTTGCTGTCAGCTGCAGATGTGAATGAATGGCGAAAGAAAGTAGTTCCTAATAAAAAAGGGTTTTTAGACTGTCCGTGTTTGATTTTCTTATTTATAAACATGATTGTGCCGTCAAACTGTTGTATAAACGCAATATCACACTCGTAGCCGTGCGATATGGTTGTATATCAGGCCTCATGACAACGCACGCCTCCCACCAGTGCTGATATACAGCCATATCCACTGCCACTCGTGTGATATTGCTCATGTATTAGATTTAATTTCAAGCCTAATATATTTGTCGGTACAACTAAATGATTTAGCATTTAATCTCACTTACCAAATTATTTAATAATATGTAAAAGTTTAAAACTTTAGAGTTCAGCATATAAATAAAATCAGACTGTAAGAATCTCTAAAATGTTTATTCATCCCCATTTAACTATTCTGTGAAATCATTGTGTGTATATACTGTGTGTATTGTTTGAGCAGGCCTGTGAATCTCATACTGAGCCATTTGAAATTCTTCCCTGCGTTAATTGAACACTGGCCTGATTAATAACAATATGAAATATGCAATGCCTTCATTAAAATGTGTTTCTAATCACGCAGGATGTGATATCGACCTTGCTTGTAATTGAATACAAACGAATACAAATGCACTCGTCAATTCATGAGTGACGTGATGGACTGAACGTGTTCTCAGGCCAGAGACTCTCATCACTTCTGTTGTCGTGCTAGCTACTGTCAAAACCCTGATGAATCCATTTGGGTTTATATTCCCAGTGACTTGAATGCATTTACTATTAATGTGTTATATTATAAAATACAAGAGATTGCATGTGAAATGATAAGAAAGTAAATAGATGTAAAAAAATGTATCACACATTTTGTGTTCAAAGACAAAAGGACACATTACAGACTGATTATCTGAAGCTCTACTCGTCTGGCCCTGTTTTCCTTGAGGAGATTCATGTAACTTTTCAATCCACAAAAACACGTGTGATCTTAGTCTCATTCAAATAAAACGACAATTTTCTCACACAGCCTTTCTACAGTTTGAAGCAAATACAGACTGCTGTTCATTTAAGGATCATTTCATTAAAAACCATATGAAGTTTAGGACTTGTGGAGCTGCGCATTGATGGATTTGCTCTCCAATGTTTGTTTTTAAACCACACTGAACTGAACTAAACTGAACTTCAACTCTGAAAACTGGACTGCCACTGTTTCAATTCACTATAACTTCTATGTAAAGCTGCTCTGACACAATCTACATTGTAAAAGTCCCGATCGGGCCAGCAATTCAGATTTTTACCTGCCCTGCCAATATTTGCACTTGCCCCACCAAAAGAAAAAAGTTAACAGCTATTTCTTAGCCACATATTTTAAATAATGTGTCAAAAGCCAAACATAACTGTATACATACACTTTTCATTCAGCATAAATTTTCTTTAAATACATTTTTTTAAAAATTGCAGTATATATGTACAGCGCTCGAAATTAAACTTTTTGCTTGGTAGCACTCGTGCTCCTAATTTAAAAATTGTAGGCACACCAGCCAAAATTTAGGCTCCCCCACCAACAATTATGAGCACCATTACTACAAGTTATATATTAACATATTTAACAGAAACAAACATACAAACAAATATCTGCATTCATTCACTGGCCTTGCACACACTGCTTGACGTAAATGAGATGAACTGAGTTAACGATAATAACTGTGCTGTTCTCATGGGTGGTGTCTGATATTTTACAGATGATATTGACATAACTTATTATTTGCTTATGTCATCTTAATAGCAATACCGGTCTTTTCATGAGCTGCAATATAAGTTTAATCTTAGTAAATGCATGCTCTTTAGCGATGGTGTACGCTTCCGGTTCCATGACTGACATTATCGTGACGATTAAATGAAGGAATAAATAACACCAGAAAATCTCGTGCTTAAAATGTGTGGGTGTGGCAAATACTGTTAGCTGAAAACTCCATCCCACCGGCTTTACGATGAATGGCTTTAGTCATTTCCATAGCAGACTTTAACCTAGTGAAAGTCTATCCACATTTTGAAAAGTGTAAATGGTGGATAAACATTGACCACATGATCACTAATAAGATGTGCCATTACTGTAACATTAGGTGGTTCCTAAAACAAAATATGTCTGTGTTCATTCTCTCTTATCCAGACCTTTACATTTTCATGGCTGTAGCTCCCTGTCATTTTAACTGAGTGATTGACAGCTGACATTAACCAATCCAATACATTCTATTTTAAAGCGGTGGGCCAATAAGATGAGCTTGAAGGCGGGGCATACATTGCAATATTTGTTTACTGCAGCAAGTTGACTTGTCAACAGTTTTAAAGCAGTCCTGAGCACAGCGTTTGGGTTTTTTAGTTGCAAAGATGCAATCTGCATGAATGTCTACTAAATCCGCGCATACGGTGAATATTTTGCAGTAAAAACTGGTCGCACTGCAACAATTTTATGAGGCGCTGGTTTGCGTACCCTAAAAAAAATCTGTAGGCTATTACAATTCTAAATGCAAGGCCCTGTTCATATTTCTGCCGCACCACAGAGCGCCATCTGATATCTGGTGTGTGACCCCCTTTTTTGCACGCAATTGACAAAAAGTCGGAGCCAAATTAGACTTTAGTGACAAGGCAGCCCAATCGGACCAGTAACAATATTGTCCACTGTCCCAAGGATCCCCAGGCCATGGGGAAGTCCTTATTGTCAAGCCATGCATAGTATGTGAGTGTGTGAATGTAAGAGTGTATGAGAGTTTCCCAGTACTGGGTTGCGGCTGGAAGGGCATCCGCTGCGTAAAACATATGCCAGAATATTTGGTAGTTCATTCCGCTTTGGCGACCGCTGATAAATAAGGGACTAAGCTGAAGGAAAATGAATGAATGAATGAATGAATGAATGAATGAATGAATGAATGAATGAATGAATGAATGAATATAGGATGGACAAAGCAACAAAGGAAGAATGCAGCTTCAGAAGTGCACTTATATTGTGGAAAAAGACACGTTCATAACTTCCCCATCTGATGTATGATTCAATTACAAAATTACCCGCCCAATATATGGACAGAGCAATTGCAGTCACCTATCTGGAAATGCCATTGTTGCTCATTATACCACACGTCTCCATAACTACTGTGTATGCAAGTCTGTGCTGTGTAATAGGCATGCTCCTTTGAGTCAATACACTCTCTCAAAAAGTCAGTCTTATTATGTAGGAAACACTTTACACGTGTCCTTCTACTTTTTCATCTGCTACAAACAGGATTGTTGGAAGAGGTAATTACATTTTCGTGGGGCAACAAAAACGATGTCCATGTGGAAATCCTTTGGGGAATCCTAAATGATATCCGTGCCCAAATCCTCCAGGGAGTTTGTAGCAATGTTCTCACTGAGACGGACTGTTTTTCTCAGAGATTTTGTTTTCTGCCGGGTAATGAAGTCCAGTTTGCCGTAAAGACATTTTGGCCACGAGTGGGTTGGAAGACATATTGTCTCATAAGTCCAATTCTCGTTTTGTGGCAGGGTTTGTGTGGAAGCGCGTGCTTTAGTGGACTGTCTTGTCCTGCACTGAAGACTGTTCCAAATCCACACTGAAGCTCTGTTCTAGTCTGGGAGATGAGTGAGCGAATGAGTCCAAAGCTTTGTGATTAAATTGCTTTGGTCATAAATAAGTTTGGACTGTCTGTTTTTTGCCCCTTGATCTCAGGACCATCTGTGCCGAGCTGTCATACTATCAACACGAACTCCATTCGCTCAATCCACCTCCACATTATTGCAGGGATAACATAAGGATGAAAAGAAAAACAGTTTGAGATCCAATAGTGTTGTTTCTGAAAAATTGTGCAATCACAAAAAAGTGGTTTTGAAGGACTGAAGGCTTTGGTTTGACATGACTGTTCTCCTAACACTTAATGAAAAAAGTCTAACTTTATATTAACCCCAAAAGAACATGTAACAAGTTTTATTTAGAAAGTTTCAAAAATGCTAAGTGCCTGTTTGCACACATTTGCACATATGACACAGGCTAGAATTCTCTCTCTGAACATAAACATTGAATGAATGAATGAATGAATGAATGAATGTAATGTAATGTAAATGTTAATGTAATGTGTATTTATATACAGCATTTATTGTGTACACCCAAAGTGCTTCACAATCATGAGGGGGGTCTCTCCACACCACCACCAGTGTGTAGTTCACTGAAAAACAATGCAAACCCCAGTTTTTACATTCAATTTGAGTTAATTTGCCAATCATGATGAGATAATCATTCTGAGATAATGACATTTATACATATTTACATTTAATAAATTCACTCTCAAACTTTTGCACGCCACTGCACAATTTACCACAAAGTTGTGACATTATCAGCAGCTCTACTTTATAAATCCCAAAAGACAAGAGTTGAAGTTCACTGATAAACAATGCAAACTCCAGCTTTTACATTCAATTCGAGTTAATGGGTCAGTTATGATGACATCATTATTCTGAGATAATGACAATTAAAAATATTTGGATTTAATAAATTCAGTGTCGGCAACATGGTGGCACAGTGGGTAGCACGATCACCTCACAGCAAGAAGGTCACTGGGTGAAGCACCGGCTGGGTCAGTTGGCATTTCTGTGTGGAGTTTGCATGTTCACCCCATGTTTGCGTGGGTTTCCTCTGAGTGCTCCGGTTTCCCCTATAAGTCCAAAGACATGCTATAGGTGAATTAAATAAACTAAATTGGCTTTAGTGTATGAGTGTGAATGCAGGAGTGTATGGGTGTTTCCCAGTGTCAGGTTGCAGTTGGAGGGGCATCTGCTGCGTAAAACATATGCTGGATAAATTGGCGGTTCATTCCGTTGTGGCGACCCCTAATTTATAAAGGGACAATGGCGAAAAGAAAATGAAATGAATGAAATTCAGTCACAAACTTTTGCATCCCACTGCAGGGGCGTCGCTAGACCCCAGTTACTGGGGCACGTGCCCCAGTAAAAATCGCCAGTACCCCAGTAAATGCTTTGAGATATGATTTACTTTATATGCAAGTGTATTTATTAAGAGTGGTAATCCCAGAATAAAGACGCTGGTCTCTATGTGCAACCGAACCAACGCTGATGAAAGCAATGTAGTTTACTCATAAACAAAACTGAGCATGTGCACAGAAAAAAACATCCCCGCGCCTCATGCTGCTCTGCTCACGGTCCGGTTGTGAATAGCATTGTGAAAAATAGCCACGCCACTCATGCATTGAGAAACCGGCGTAATAGACTTTTATGCAGAGGTGGCGGCACGCAGTGAGTTTTAAAAGTCGACAAAACAAAGTTCAAATACTATGATGGTGGACTTATTTATACTTCATGGCTACTGATAGATTATTTTTTTTTGAATGAAGCAGAAAAGAGGGATGAAGTCAGCAAGGTTAAACTTAATAAACCCAATTCTCGGCCATACGTCGGGTCTAAGACAACACAACATAATTAATTCTTTGAAACATCATTGTTGTATACAATTGAATTGTCTATAGCATTTCATTATAATAAAATTAATATTCATGAAAAAGATTTATCAAATTATATTAGCATCACTCCTGTTGTGTCTTTAGATTGTTTTCCAGTTACATTTGGGATTAATTTCTGTTATGTATTTACAATACAAATTGTATAATAACAATAATATATATATATATATATATATATATAAATATATATATATATATATATATATATATATATATATATATATATATATATATATATATATATATATATATAAAAACAGCTGATAATAATATCAGCTAATATATAAATAGCTGCTGATAATGTCATATATATATATATATTCTTTCATTTTCTTTTCTTTTTGACTAAGTCCCTTTATTAATCTGGGGTCGCCACAGCAGAATGAACCACCAACAACTTATCCACTTATCCAGCATGTTTTTTACGCAGCAGATGCCCTTCTAGCTGCAACCCATCTCTGTGGAATATATATATATCAGAGAACTACAACTCTTGTCTTTTGTGTTTTATAAAGTAGAGCTGCTGATATATATATATATATATATATATATATATATATATATATATATATATATATATATATATATATATATATATATATATATATATATATATATATATATATATATATATATATTATCAGCAGCTCTACTTTATAAAACACAAAAGACAAGAGTTGTAGTTCTCTGATAAGCTACACAAAACCCAGTTTTTCAATTCAATTCGAGTTAATTGGTCAATAATTATGAGATAATCATTTTGAGATAATGACATTTAAACATATTTACATTTAATAAACTCACTCTCAGTCTTTTGCACCCCACTTTACAATTTACCACAAAGTTGTGACATTATCTGCAGCTCTACTTTATAAATAGCGATAGTCAGTTTCTCTGGTCAAACGGAAAGCAGTACACTAACTCAAACACAGAGCCATTCGAGCTGGCACAATCATTAATAGGAGAGGTATGAAAAAACCAGTATGAAATTGAAATTTACCATTGCTCATGTAGCATCAGCCCCTGCTCCATATCTCTCCGTTTCTGCTGATTGATTTGGCACAGCAGTAAGTGATGATGGTTGGGGAAGCAGAGCAGTAACTCTACATACAGTATGACAGGCCAAACTGGCGGTGAGCTTGGTGTTTCATCTGTCACCCAGAGCCTCGGCCAGACAGCAGAAACACACACACTCACACACACATATACACACAGAGGACAGTAGCTCTCAGCCCTGAGCCTGGCCTTTAGCTCTGCTGGATAACACCACTGTGTGGACATGGCTACAGTACATGTGTCTGACTCTGAGGGCTGGCCTACATGTTTGTTTGGATAGATGTATCTCCTTCCCAAAGTCACACTGCATATATTATGTCAGGGGCATCAATAATTGAATTGTTCAAAAATAAACAGCAGTGAACAAAAGATTTTTGGAAGAAAATCATCTAAAATTAAAATATTGCCTTAATAGGTATAACTTGCTTTTGTGATTCATATCTAAATCAATGAATACATAAAGCTACACATTTACCTGTGAGGTTTTGATTTTTTCTTTTTTAAATATTTCCCAAATGATGTTTAACAGAGCAAGGACATTTTCACAGTATGTCTGATAATATTTTTTTTTTCTTCTGGAGAAAGTCTTATTTGTTTTATTTCGGCTAGAATAAAAGCAGTTTTAATTAAAAAAAAAAAAAAAAAACATTTTAAGGTCAAAATTATTAGCCTCTTTAAGCTTTTTTTTTCTACAGAACAAACTATCGTTATAAAATAACTTGACTAATTACCCTATCCTGCCTAGTTCACCTAAATAACCTAGTTAAGCCTTTAAATGTCACTTTTGCTGTATAGAAGTGTCTTGAAAAACATGTAGTTAAATATTATTACTGTTTACTGTCATCATGGAAAAGACAGGGGGGGGTGGTGGGGGGGGGGTAATAATTCAGGGTGTTTAATAATTTTGACTTTAACTAACCTAAACAAATGACCTATGTTTTTCAATGATTGCATTTCTCAGAATTGCTTTCAGAGTGTAAAGCTTGCAAAAACTCTATGCTTTATTAAATCATGAGTTTATTTCTCAATATTCAGGTAACATAAAAAAGTCAATTAAAATTTCATATTTATATTAATATTTCAGAAACAAACCTCCATAAATTTGCAGAAAAATATTCTAAGCAAATCATTTTGCTTAAAACTAATACTTCAAGCTTGAATTTCATCAATGTTGCAGGGAAACTGCATTGTTTTAAAAACGCCGGGATAAGCACAGATCTAAAATTTCAATTGCAATTAATCTGTCATTATTCTTATGCAAATTAGCATATGCCATTCTCTTTCTCTTATTTTTTTTTTACCTCATATTCAAACTCATGAACTGTACATCTAGCTATAGGATTCTAACAAAAGTTTATTTCTTGCTGGGTTTTTTTTTTTTTTTTCTAATGTAAATTTGAATTTCTTTCCAAAAGAGGAACACCTTTTAACAAAATTATATGAGAATATATGCACACCCAGCGATATCTCATACTAATTTGTTACTTCGACCCTTTTCACAAGACGTGTTTTTAAGATGTGTTTTACGGTCATCATGATATTAAATCCTTGAAAGTTTTTAATATTTAAATTTTTAAAAGTATGAACATTTATATGCATTTATGAATGTATTATATTGTCTGTGTGATAAATAAAAAAAAAAATCAAAACATAATTAGCGCTTATGTGAGGTGTTTTTAGAGTCTATAGTGGCTGAAATTAAATGTGACGTTATTCCCTCTTCTATCTGTCGTTATCAGTCTCACTTCTTTTTTTTCTGAAAGTCTTGATAACCCCATCGTGGAGTTTTTCTTTAATTATTTCGGCAAATAGGATTGTAAAAAAATAAAATAAAATTGTTGTACTTCCCGATTCATTGCGGCCTAAGTTTACCCAACTATGTAGACTTCCGCAACTTAGTGACACTGACCTGTAAAAAGGGTCTATTTAAATAAATTTGTACGATCTCATTCATACATTTTAGAACAATTTGCTCATCTCCCAATGAACGTTGGGTTTAGGGGTGGGGTTTGGTGCCAACATTGATGTTTCAGTGTATTTTGTTTATATGCGTTGTATTTATTAGGATCTATTTTATTTATAATGTCCAATTTAGTGCATCTTCGTAATGTTCGTGGTTCACTGATTTCTAAAAGATCCCAGTGACAGAGGAATCTGTGCATTGATCCCGTGGGCCAGGCTAAACACCCGCCAGTGAACTACTCACACCTGCGGCTTGCTTGTTTTAGGATTTGTGAAGCTGCGCATTGATGGATTTGCTCTTCAGTGTTTGGACTTTTAGCAGTGAAAATTAAACCACACTGAACTGAATTAAACTGCAGTTTAACTCTAAAACTGGACAGACAGTTTTAATTCACTAGAACTTCTGTGTTAAGCTGCTTTGACACAATCTATATTGTAAAAGCGCTATAGAAATTTATTGAATTGTATATTTTTTGTATTATTTTTTTAGGGTGACAATTTTACATCTGTCCAGGGACAATGGATCGAATGTGGTCAGGCTGCATGGCACACATCAATCCAAAGCAGAAAAAAAAAAAGTTTCATATGTATATTATGCATATAGTGCGACAGCAAAGAGAACTTTTATAAATATAATACATTATTTAAAGTCATTTTAAAAGTTTAAGAAAGCATTTTTATGAAAACCTCATTCACTTCCCATAACAACAGAAATAATAAAATACCATATAGCATGTGCAGACTTTGGCCATAACTGGAGTATCTGTATGAGTGCTCTCTCTCTCTCTCCCTCTATCTATCTATCTCTCTCACACAGCAGTTCCCAACCATGTTCCTGCAGGCTCCTCTGTTGTGACCTATAATAAGGTCTTTTGATGCATTTGAGAGGATGCTCGGCAGCAGCTGGTGATAAATTTTTGCCTCGTCTGAATTAATCAATTTGTGGAATTCCTGTGAGGCCTTTAACAGAGTCTGGTAAATAGAATACAAATCGGCCCAATTATTCACAGTTTTGCCATCACACACTCCAAACACAAACAAACAAACAAATAAACAAACAGATACGCAAATAACTCCTCAGGCGATATCAACCTTCCTCAAGATCAGGACCCAAACAAGACACTCTGAGAATTTCACAGACTGGGGCTAATCAGCAAGACAAAAAAACTTTGAAGCCAAATGAAAAAGCTGCAGAGGGACTCAAAAGTCCACGAGTGAAGATTAAATAAAAGCCTTTCAATACTAATTATACTATCAACGTAATAATTTGAGGCTGAATTAAAAAATGAACGTGAAATTTAAGAATGACTTGGTATTGGCTTGGTGTTTGCTTTAATTGACATCAACGCTCAAGCAGCATGAAGACATGATGATCACATTCTCCAACAGGATTTGAGATTAAAAAAAAAAGAAATAAAAGAGCAACTTGTGCTTGAAACGAAAGCAAGAACAGCAGATAATCTGTACAAAGGACATTCAATTCATTGTAATTAGTCGCTTAGAAAGCTAGAAAATCAAAGAAAACTAATTAAAATATTCACAGCATGATACATTTGCTGAGTTCTTCATTGAAATACACTGTAAAATATATCACAGGTTTTGCTTTTTTCAGCTTATTTACGATTATGAATTGCATTGTTGGATTCTGATTTCTGCTCTTGAATTTTGATGTTAAGAATTCAACACTGTAGTTTAACAAAGTGACTTTTATTGAAATTTTAGCAGTTTGACAAGCTGTATTTGATGAGAAATAATGCATAGAGGTAAACGTCTGAAAAATGCAACACAATCTTACGGCAATTCGTAAACTTTTGATATAGTGGCTAAATCATATGAATTCGTACATTCTCATTTGTACAATCTAATTCGTACAATTTAGTAAGACTTGCTCATTCCCAATAATGGTTAGGTTTAAGGGTGGGATTTATTATTATTATTATTATTAATAATAATAATAATAATAATAATAATAATAATAATAATAATAATGGATGGATGGGTGAATGAATGAATGAATAAACAATAATAATTAAAATAACAATAATGGATGGATGGATGGATGGATGGATGGATGGATGGATGGATGGATGGATGGATGGATGGATGGATGGATGGATGGATGGATGGATGGATGGGTGAATGAATGAATAAATAATAATGACCAAAATAATAATAATATATGGACGGTTGGATAGATGGATGGATGGATGGATGGATGGATGGATGGATGGATGGATGGGTGAATGAATGAATAAATAATAATGACCAAAATAATAATAATATATGGACGGTTGGATAGATGGATGGGTGGATGGATGGATGGATGGATGGATGGATGGATGGGTGGATGGACGGACAGACAGGCGGATGGATGAATGGGTGAATGAATGAACAAATAATTATAACCAAAATAATAAGGGCTGGATAGATGAATGGATGGATGGATGGATGGATGGATGGGTGGATGGATGGATGGATGCAAGGATGGATGAACGGACAGTCGGATGGATGGATAGGTAAATAAATGAACAAATAATTATAACCAAAATAATAATAAGGGATGGATGGATGGATGGATGGATGAATGGGTGAATGAATGAATGAATGAATGAATGAATGAATGAATAATAATAACCAATATAATAATAAGGGATGGATGGATGGATGGATGGATGAATGGGTGAATGAATGAATGAATAAATAATAATAACCAAAATAATAATAATGGATGGATAGGTGGATGGGTGGATGGATGAATGGATGGATGGGTGGATGGATGGAGTGATGGATGGATGGATGGATGGATGGATGGATGGATGGATGGATGGATGGATGGATGGATGGATTGATGTATGGGAGGATGGATTAACAGACAGACAGATGGATGGATGGGTGAATGAATGAACAAATAATCATAACCAAAATAATAATAAGGGATGGATAGATGGATGGATGAATGGATGGATTGACTGAGAGACGGATTGATGGGTGAATGAATGTATCTCCTTAGAAGATTGAACAGCTTGTGTCACATCTATTTATTTCTTTACAGTTGTACAATTTGATTTTGGCTGAACAACTTTTAAACAGAGTGACAGAAGTCCTAAAATAGTATCATTTGTGATCTTAAGATCTGAAACCTTTGAAAGTAAATGAAGGCGAGTCAATGCTTCTCATTGTTAAATGATACATATTATTGTTAATTGATAAAAAACAGTTACTTCAATCACAATAATTACAATGGTTATCAGTTCTGACAAACACATACAAGCACACTGCTTTACCCACTGAAATGCAAATGAAGACGCATGCCATGCTCCTAAATTGCTTGGAAAGCTGGAGTAAAGTGCAGCGTTTGTGATAATGCAAGCGTTAAGAAGCACTCCACAAACATTAGAGCACAGCAGCACTGAACCCCCACCGATAAGTAGTCTGAATCTCAGGTGGGCGCTGTGTTTTCAAGTACTTGACCTGCTTACATAAAGAATATTAGGCTTTTTCTCTTTTTTTTTGACATACAAATCTGGTTACTAAACAATAGTCAGGCAAGACTGTGAACGATAGAGCCTTTATTAGAAATGGCTCGGAGCAGTGAAGATGCCTGAGTTGCTTTATCAAAAGCCTCAAGAACCTGAAGGAGAGCGAGTTGAGAGCCAGAGGAAAAGCTCAGTCATTGTTTGATATGGAGAACAACATGGCAGACCTGAAATGCATGCAGTGCCATAAGCAAATGCTTCCTATAACAAACTCAATCTGACAGCTGCATGCAGAGCTCTGTAATCTGCCGGGTCTCTGACTTCACTGCAGCATCTTAATATACATCTTAATGCGCAAGTTGGTGTGTGCGATTAAAGATGCGGTTTAAAAGGTTAACAGAGAAGATGCAGCAGGAGAGACTCTCAAAATAAACTGACCCTTGGGTCATTTGGAGAAATATTGGGTAAGCTTTGAAAAGAGCAAAAGTGGAGATGTGATCGCGTGGCAGGTTCAGGGCTGTATGTCATGTAGATCTGGACTGGGGGGTTAAGAATATGGTAGCAAAAAAAAAAAAGCAATTGAATTTTGAAAAGCAGGGTAAAAAGTAAACAGGGATAAACTAGAATCTTAACTAAATAAACTTTCAAGCATTCATGTTTTAAAAATTATGGAGAGTTCATGGAACATGGATAGATACCTTTAAAAGATAAATGGATGGAATGACAAAACAATTGACAGGAAATGGATAGATGAAATGGCAAAATGATAGTACAACCAAAACAGAATGATGGATTAATGAGCGGATGGATGGATGGATGAATGAATTGATGAATGGAAGAAATGATCAAGCAATTTCCATAAAAATTAATAGATGAAATGCCAGAATGATAGAAAAACAATAGCAGATGGACGGATGGATGGATGGATGGATGGATGGATGAATGGATGGATGGATGGATGGATGGATGGATGGATGGATGGATGGATGGATGGATGGATGGATGAATGAATGGAATGGCCAAGCAACGGATTTGAAAAAGGATAGATGAAATGCCAGAATGTTAGAAAAACAATTGTGGATGGATAGATGGATTTATGGATGTATGGATGGATGGAAGGAATAATCAATCAATTTACATGAAAATGGATAGATTTAATGCAAGAATGGCATAGCAGATGGATGGAATGACTAAGAAATTTACATGAAAATATATAGATGAAATGGTAGAAAAACAATAGAGGATAGATGGATGGATGGATAGATGGATAGAGATAAGGATGGATGGATGGAAAGAATGGCCAAGCAATTTAAATGAAAATGGATAGATGAAATGCCAGAATGTTAGAAAAACAATAGCGGATGGATGGATGGATGGATGAATGGATGGATGGGTAGAATGGCCAAGCAATTTATATAAAAATGGATAGATGAAATGCCAGAATGTTACAAAAAAAATAGTGGATGGATGGATGGCTAGAATGACCAGGCAATTGATGTGAAAATGGATAGATGAAATGCCAGAATGATAGAAAAACAATAGTGAGTGGAGGGGCGGATGGATGGATGGATGGATGGATGGATGGATAGATGGATGAAATGAACAAAGCATTTGACATGAAAATGGATATATGAAATGCCAGAATGATAGAAAACCAATATTGGGGGAATGGATGGATGGTCAGATGGAATGACCAAGCTTTTGGCATGAAATGGATAGATGAAATGGCAGAATGATAAAACAAAAATAACGGAACAATGGCTTGATGGACAGATGGATGGATGAATGAATGGATGGTTTGATGGATGGAATGTCAAAGCATTTGACATGAAAATTAATTATGGATTCATAGTTGAATGATAGAAGATAGTTCGATGGATGGATGGATGGATGGATGGATGGATAGACAACAACTGAGGGAAAATGAATGGATGAATAGATAGAACAAATGAGTTGGATAGATAGATGTATAGATGGATTGATGAATGGATAGATGGATTGATTGATTTTACAGACAGACAGACAGACAGACAGACAGACAGACAGACAGACAGACAGACAGACAGACAGACAGACAGACAGACAGACAGACAGACAGACAGACAGACAGATAGATAGATAGATAGATAGATAGATAGATAGATAGATAGATAGATAGATAGATAGATAGATAGATAGATAGATAGATAGATAGATTGATAGATAGATTAAAATTTCCAGGCTGAGCAAAAAAGGCAGTCAGCTTTTCACTTGTGAAATTTGCCCAGCTCTGAGCAGGATATGGATTAGTTTGTAAGGTAGGGGGCCAAATTCATGAATGAGCTTGAATTGTATGCGTCTGGATAAGGGCCACCGAGCTGGTCAGGATTCTAATGTATTAGCCAAGCATAATTTAAAAAATAAAAAGTGCTGTGGAAAAAAAAAAGGTCTACCTGGCGATGAGTGCATTGCATATTGTGTGTGTTTGTTGGCCTGTTTACGAATGCATGGACTTTGCTTTTAAATCAGCCTATTGTTATTTCTGCTGAGCAAGCAGAGCAGTCAGTGACTGAAGAGAGAGAGAGCAAGAGAGAGAGAGAGAGAGAGAGATGTTTGCTCACATCATTACGCTATATACTCCAAAATTACATATCAGGGAAATATCACCTCACCAGCAGAATGCAGGACTCTATTATCCAGCATATCAGCAATATCATGAAGAATGGGTCATGACTTTTCCAATGAATTCTGAACAGTTTAGAGCACAAGTCCAATCTCCTGCTTTCACACAAACCACACGGCTACTTCATACTTCACACTGCAGATATGCTACAAAGCTAACTAGCATGTCTGCGGTGGAGTTGCAGCTAAAGTTAAACCCTCAAAACTCGACCTTGGATTTGTGCCTGTATGACAAATCACCGTGTGTACGTCAAAGTTTGGGAAGAAATCAGATATTTAGAGCTAAAACGGCACAGAAAAACTAAAGCTATTACCCAGCACACATTCCCTGCTAAGCTTCTTACAGTGCAGAGATACACCTAGCGTACAAGGCTCCTCTGAGGAAGCTAATCCAGACGGTGGAAAAAACGTAATCGCATGTTAGGTGATCAAACGCACAACGAACCTCCACCAATATGAAGTGTAAAAGCTGAAAATCCACAGTAACTAATCTTGTTAGCTTGGCTCCCAACCAGTCGAGGGCTTCAGGAATATACAATGCCAACTACTCTGGGTGGCACTTTTTTATCATGCAAAGATGACAGAGTTTTAACTCCACAGTGGAACTAGTAGTACTTGTAAGCATTTGTTTTGCTTACCGATATTATTTTTAAGATTATTTAATATTCTTGGCCGCAAACTTTACATAATTATTTTATATTTCAATGTTTTATAGTTTTATTGTAGTTTTTCAATAGCTATTTTTGCAGTCTTCGTAGGATCCTTCACAAATCACTGTAATATGCTGATTTGGTGTACAGATGAGTTTAACTCATTAAAAAAAAAAAGTCTAATGCAATTTGCAAATATTTCAACAATGCCACACCTTTGATGCTTTTCACTACATTTCATGTTAAGTGCAATAGTCATAATATTTAGGTGAAATGCCCCAAATTTAAAATAACATTTTCAATGTATTTTTTGTAATGTATTCCTGCTGTTTTACAATAGCTGTTATTGCAGTCATAAGATCCTTCAGAAATCATTGTTAATGTGCAGATTTGGTGTTTAAGAGATATTATAATGACCCAAAAAGCTTGAATGTAGTTCGAGACTCAGTCAGAAATGTAAAAAGGATCTCGGTAGTCACAATAATGGCATCTAAATGCATTTTTTTCTGTAATTTTGGTTAATTTTCGTGACGTTGTTGTCAGAAGCCCCCCATTCATTTCCACATTTGTTGAACATCTGTTTAAATTCCATGCACTGAAAAAGGTGTAAAAAAAATCAGAAAAAAGCAGTGTGCAAATATATCAACAATCCCATACTTTTGATGCTTTTCATCAGATTGTACTTTAACAGTCATACTATTGTATACGAAATGCTCCAAAATCACCTTTTTAATGTTTTTTTTTTTTTTTTTGTAATATAATGCATTCTGCCATTTTTAATAGCTATTATTGCAGTCTTTGTAAGATTCTTCAGAAATCATTGGTAATGAGATGATTTGTTATTTAAGAGACTTCAAAATGACAACAAATGCTTGAATATGTTTAGAGAAATGTAAAAGCATCTCGGTAGACACAATAATTGCATCTAGTTGCATTTTTGGTTAATTTCTGTTTATTTTGTTGACTTTTTTTTGCCAAAAGCCTCATTAATTTTCATATTTATCGAATGTATATGTGATTTTAAACTTAATGCACTTAAAATATGTCCAAACAAATCTGTTGCAATGTGCAAATATTTTAAAAATTCCACACCTCTGATGCTCTTCATTAGATTTCACTTTAATTGCAATAGTTTTAATAATTTTGTGGAAATTCTCCAGATTTAAAATAACTTATTCAATGTATTTTTTGTAATATAATGTATTCCTGCTGTTTTTCAATAGCTGTTATTGCAGTCTTCATAAGATCCTTCAGAAATCATTGTTAATGTGCAGATTTGGTATTTAAGAGACTTTATAATGACCCCAAAAGCTTGAATGTAGTTCGAGACTCAGTCAGAAATGTAAAAAGAATCTCGGTAGTTACAATAATTGCATCTCAATGCATTTTTTGGGTAATTTTGGATAATTTTGGTGACATTGTCCAGAAGCCCCCATTCATTTCCACATTTATCAAATGTAGATGAGTTTAAATTCAATGCACTGAAAAAAAGTGTCAAAAAACAGTCATAATAATTTTGTTGAAATGCTCCAAGATGAAAATCGCCTTTTTAATGTTTTTTTTTTTTTTTTTTGTAGTATAATGCATTCTGCCATTTTCAATAGCTATTATTGCACTCTTTGTAAGATTCTTCAGAAATCATTGTTAATAGGATGATTTGGTGTTTAAGAGACTTCAAAATGACCCCAAATGCTTGAATATAGTTTGAGAAATGTAAAAAGAATCTCGGTAGTCACAATAATTGCATCTAAAGATGACGTTGTTGCCAGAACCCTATATTCATTCCAAATTTTCCAAAAATATAGAGAAGTTTAAACTCAAAACACTGAAAAAGGTGTCAAAAAATATTTCAAATATTTCAACAATGCCACACTTTGATGCTTTTCAATAATTTTCAGATTTCACTTTAATTGCGATAGTCATAATAAATTTGTTGAAATGCTACAAGTTTAGTCGACGCGGTGGGTAGCACATTCGCCTCACAGTAAGAAGGTTGCTGGTTTGAGCCTCGGCTGGGTCAGTTGGCATTTCTGTAAGGAGTTTGCATGTTCTCCCTGTGTTTGCGTGGGTTTCCTCTGGGTGCTCCGATTTCCCCCACAAGTCCAAAGACAAAAGTGCTCTGTTCCATCACTTACTCATCCTTCAGTATATAAGAAGGAATGCAATGAGACTGTAATGAAGTGCAAAAATTATGTTAAAGCATTGCCGCTGATGATGTTCCTCACAAAAAGTTTGATTTAAATGGTGAGTTCAGTTCATCTATTGATAGTGAGAACACTTCACAAAAAAATAAAAAAAATTAAATAAAAAGTCCAACAAATTTGCAGGTTTTACCCAGCAGGTTATTATTATTATTTTTTAAATAATTTTCTTTCTTTTTTTTTTTTTTTTCTTTAAAGCACAACTTACAACTTTGGTCTAACAAACATTCACACCACAATTAACAATAAAGCATACAATATACAAACAATCCGTATATAAATATAGTGATAATGGATTAATACAATAACAAATAAATAAATAAATAAATAAAAAATTATAGTTATAATAGAATTAAAATAAAATTACAAAAAGGAAACAAATAATAAATTCAATAAAACAAGGGAAAATAAAATAATAATAATCTTCTGTTTTAAACTAAATTTCTCTAATCCTCTTCAATTTGACTATTTCCTGTCGAATTTATGTCTTTAAAGTAAGCCATGACAGGTTGCCAGATTTGATAGAATTTGTCTTCTTTCTTTTTTAGGGAGAATCTGATGTTCTCCAGTTCCATTTGTTTCATTACATCCCTCATAAGATGTATATATGTAGGAGCGGCTTTCTGTTTCCAGTTTAATAATATTAACCTTTGTGCTAGTAGACAGACAAATAGAACTATACTTTGTTCAGTACTGTTTTTAGCTATCTCAAAATCAGTAATGCCTCCAGCAGGTTATTTAAAATCCAAATGGGAGGAGCTTGGATGTGACTAATCTACATGATTTGCATTTGTAAGCTAATTGGTTGTTATTTTTTAGCACTAAAAAGGTGTAAAACAAAATGTGCAAATATTTAAACAATGTCACACTTTGATGTGTTTAAATAATTTTCACATTTCACTTTAATTACAACAGTCATAATAATACTGTTGAAATGCAGAGTGACTTTTTTCAAACGTATCTTACATTCCTCACACTTTTTTTTCTTAACTATATATATATATATATATATATATATATATATATATATATATATATATATATATACATATATACATACATATATATATATATATATATATATATATATATATATATATATATATATATATATATATATATATATATATATATATACATATATATATATATACATATATATATATATATATACATACATATATATATATATATATATATATATATATATATATATATATATATATATATACATATATATATATATACATACATATATATATATATATATATATATATATATATATATATATATATATATATATATATATATATATATATATATATATATATATATATATATATATATATATATATATTTTTTTTTTTTTTTTTTTTTTTTTTTTTTTTGCTGTAAGCCTTCATTCATTTCATACTATTATGCCAACTACTCACTTGGCACTTTTATCAAATCTGAAGTTAAGGGTTTAATCCAATGATTAAATTGGTCTTTAATCACTAGAACTAAATGTCCTCTCTCTCCTTTTTCTGTTGCTGCTGTTGTTCCCCACAAAACGTTCAAATCAAACAGTGACAGAATGCATTTAGTCTATTTAATTTATAGTAAAAACTATGGAATAAAAAAAATTAAAAAGACAAAAACACCATTAGCACTGAAAAGGAGTAAAAATGTGCAAATATTTAAACAATGTTACACTTTGATGTGTTTAATAATTGTCACATTTCACTTTAATCACAACAGTCACAAAAAAAAAAAAAAATGTTAAAATGGTCAGAGACATTGTTTATTGCCCTTATCTTACATTTTTGTTCATTTCAGTGAAATTTTAGTCAGAAACCTCCATTAATTTTCAACTTGCAATACCAAATACTCAGCTTGGTGCATTTATTCTATCTAAATTTAAGGTTAAGTTCAATAATTAAATTGTCCTTTAATCACAAAAACTAAATGCCTTCTCTTTTTATTTGCTGCTGCTGCCAATGATGATGTTCCTCACAAAATGTTAAATTCAAAACACTTACAGATCTATTTGTTGCATCAATTCATATTATAAAACTATGGAAATGGAAAACACCAAAACAAAAAGCACTAACAGAGTAACAGACAGCAGGTTCCTTTAAATTCCCATAAGAGGAGCCTTGGTACGACTGATCTAAATGCTTTGGAATGGCTACTGCATTCATAAGCTCAACAGAAATGTTCTGGTTGTGATTTTTATAACACTTAAAAAAGGTGTGAAACAAATCTTATGCAATGTGTTGGGATGTAAACATAATGCCCTAAATTGACACTTTTTATTCATTTTTTTAACATTTCACTTTAATCACAACAGTCACAATAAATAAGTTGAAATCCTCAGGAACATTGTTTATTGTCTTTATCTTTATTTTTTAGAACATTTTTGTTTATTTCAGTGACACTTTTGTCAGAATCCTCCATTAATGTCCAACTAGCAATGCCAAATACTCAGCTTGGAGCATTTATTGAATCTAAAGTTGAGGTTTAAATGGTCTTTAATCACTAGAACTAAATGTCCTCTCTCTCTTTCTCTCTCCTTTTTTTTTTACAGATCTATTTGTTGCATTCAGTCTTTTCAATTTATAGTAAAAGCTATGAAAAATGAAAAACACCAAAACAAAAAGCCCAAACAGACTAACAGAAAGCAGGTCCCTTTAAATTCAAATGGGAGATGCCTTGATACAACTAATCTAAATGCTTTTGATTGGCTACTGCATTCATAAGCTCAACAGAAATGTTCTGGGTTTAATTTGTTAGCACTGAAAAAACAAGGTGTAAAACAAATCTGATGGAATCTGTGGAGATGTAAACATAATGGCCTAAATTGACATTTTTTTAGTACATTTTCACATTTCACTTAAAACACAACAGTCACAATTAATTGGTTGAAATGCTCATAGACATTATTATTGAATCTAAAGTTGAGGTTTAATTGGTCTTTAATCACTAGAACTAAATGTCCTCACTTTTTTTTCTTCTTTTTTTGCTGCTGTTGCTGCTGATGTCCCCCACAAAATGTTAAATTCAAACAGTGGTGAATCAATTTGTTGCATTCAGCCTATTTAATTCATAATAAAATAACTATGGAATAAAAACACCAAAGAAAAAAGCACTAACAACCAGCAGGGTTCTTACAATTCAAATAAAAGGAGCCCTGATGAGACCAATATAAAAGCTTTTGATTGGCTACTGCATTCCTAAACTCAGCAGAAACATCTCTGGTTACAGTTTGTTAGTGCTGTAAAAAGGTGTAACAACAAATCTGATGCAATCTGTGGAGATTTACAAACTTAAGATAAAAATCCATTTTTATATTTTACTTTAATCACAACAGACACAATAAATTGGTGAAATGCTCAGAGACATAATTTTTTGGCCTTATCTTAAATTTTTAAAACATTTTTTTTTTGTGACATTTTTTTTGTCAGAAGCTTCCATTAATTTACCAAAATACAAAATGTAAGCAAAATTACATTAATTTTGTGGTAAACGTTAACAGGTATAACTTGTTGTAGGCTGCATGCTTTACACTCATCTGTCAAGAGTATTTAGCAATTTATTTAGTTTTTCATTTAGAGCGGATTTTCTTTATTATAGTAGCCATAGTAGTATTATAGTAGCCGTTTTCTTAATTGGTGTAAAGAATAACTGGATGCTTGAATTAATTTTGCATCAAAAAAACATTATGATATTGATAAAGGAGTCTTGCATTTTTGTGAAGCATCAAATCACCGTCATATTGACTGTCAAAACATGTTCATGACTGCATAATTATTCCTTTAAATAAAGTTGCATATTATGCATGTATATTATCATACACAAATTGCACTGAATCGTTTGTATGTGTTAGTTTATCTTCAAGTTCATATCAATACATTTTCTCTTTTAACCACTAGGTGGCAGTCTTTGTACTTCTATTTTGGAGTGCAGATTGCATAACTTTTAATAATATATGTTTTTAACTTCGAAAAATGAAACGATTCTGGACTGTGTCAAATTGTCAATAACCAAATCCAGCTAACTGAATCTACATACTAACTTAATCCACGTACGAAGAACAGACCCCTGGTCCCTTTAAATTCAAATGAGATGAGCCTTGATACGACTAATCTAAATGCTTTACAAAAATATTCTGGTAGTAATTTTTTAGCATTAAAAAAAAGGTGTAAAAACAAATCTGATGCAATGTGTGGATATTTAAACGTAATGCCCCAAATGCACACATTTTATTCATTTTCACATTTCACTTTAATCACAACAGTCACAATTAATTTGTTGAAATGCTCAGAGACATAGTTTAGTGCCCTTATCTTACATTTTTGGAACATTTTTGTTCATTTCAGTGACATTTTGTCAGAATCCTCCATTAATTTCCAACTTGCCTCAGCTTGGCACATTTACTGAATCTAAAGTTGAGCTTTAATTCAATGATTAAATTGGTCTTTAATCACTAGAACTAAATGTCTTCTCTTTTTTTTTCCTTGCTGCTGATGTTTCGCACAAGATGTTCAATTCAAACAGTGACAGATCTTTTTCAGCATTCAGCCTACTCAATGTATAGACAGAACAATGGAAAGAAAAACACACTAAAACAAAGAGCACTAACAAGTGTGCAGGCTTCAGAAAATGAGAATCCCAGCAGGTTCCTTTAAATTCAAATGCGAGGAGCATTGATGGTGAATAGAGATGTGCTTAGCTCCTCTTTCTCTCTCGCTCTGTCTGTCTCTCTCTTTTGCATGATTAAATATACTTGAATGGCTACATTCAATCTCTCAGTGTGGTGGCTCAGGGTTGCAGTGTCCGGCTCTTGACGTGTTGTAATTTCTGGATGTTTAATGCTTGTCTGGTCAGGCAGAAAGGTCATGGTCGGTCAGCAGCACGAAAGACCTGGTCTCCAATAAAGACGGCTTAATTACCATGTAAATACCACCGCAGGAGTGAGTCTATGCTCTGGCAAACTGGAAGGGGGTCCTGCTTTTTATGGCTGCCTGGCAGATTAAAATCTTCATAGACTAACCAGAGTTCCCCACATGTCAGCCCCACCGCAGCTCGGCAGTTGTATGAGATTTTTCCCTTCAATAACTTTACTAATGTTACTCAGGTAAATATGTGGAGGGCAATTGAATGCAAAAACGTAAAGACCTGATCTGGTTCAGGGTATATTTGTTAAGTTACTGTATGTATGGATCTATTGCATTGTGGTGTGTGCATCAACTTTTATTTAGGATTTTACATGCATGGATAGCAGCGTCTGGTTCAATGTTTACAATTAAAAAAAAAAAAGTCTTCTGTTGTCTTTAAATGTAATACATATTAACATACATACATACATACATACATACATATATATATATATATATATATATATATATATATATATATATATATATATATATATATATATATATATATACATACATACATACATACATACATACATACATACATATATATTACATTTAATGACATCAGAATATTTCTCACTTAGTTTGATTGGCTGATAGCCATGTGATATTCTGCAATAGCATCACTCTTACAGCCTCTTCACCCTTGTTTATTACTCCGCCCATATAGAAGGACAGCAGAGAAATAGTCTCACTATAGTTTGACAAATATTGCAGCTGTTGGACAACATAATGCTCTTTTGAGGCTTTTTTAGGATGAATGTAGTTGTTTAAACGGCAACTATGCATATCTTTATTCATAAAGATAGTGCCTATTTTAAATATTTATAATTTTAGAGACTAGGCAGCCATTAGCCTGTCAATGAGCAAAGCAAAACGGTTGACTTTCTGCCACAAGATGTCGAAAGAGACTTCATAATAAGTCCTTAAGGAAGGAAAACCGCATTTTCTACAGCTGATCAAATCATTATAAAACAGGTAAGTGACATTCTAAGTTGATCTCTCTCTTTTGTATGTTGTAGTGCTGTATTTATACCATAGTAGTCTGGTACTGTTTGCTTTGTTTTGTTTTGTTTTTGGGGTTAATTACTGCAATCTCCTGATCGCAACAGAGAAATTCTGGGAAATTTTTGTAGACTGATGGTAAGACGGAAGAAAGTAGTTCCTTATAAAAACAGATTTTGAGACTCTTGTGTTTGATTTGCAGTGCGATATGCATTGCGATATGGCTGTATATCCTCTCTGGTGGGACACTAAGTCACTCAGCTTTAGGCTTCAAGCCATCAAATGCCTCCCACCAGAGCCGATATACAGATATTTTTTTTAATTGTAAAAATAAAACATGCCAACTTGTATGTTTACTTAAATAATAATATATCATTTATGTGTATTTCAATAATTAATTCAAATTTTCTTTTCAACTTAGTCCCATTATTAATGAGTTACATTTTTTGAGAGGTGAACGTCAGCGACGCCGACGGCCTTGGTGAGGGCTATGCATCCATCTGCAACCCATCACTGGGAAACACCCATACACTTCCATTCAAACACAAACACTACGGACAATTTAGCTTACCCAATCCACCTATAGCGTAAGTCTTTGGACTGTGGGGAAAACCAGAGCACCCGAAGAAAACCCATGCGAACATGAGGAGAACATGCAAACTCCACACAGAAATGCCAACTGACCTAGCTGAGGTTCAAATCCCTGTACTGCCCCTTATGTGTATTTATTTATGTATTTTTTTTAACATGCATAGTGAAATTTGGAACACTGGAAGGGATACAAGTATTAGCCACAAGACAACAAATGCCAATCATTTCGCATTACAGCTGACATTAAGTAAAGAGCTAATCATTCATTCATTCATTTTCTTTTCAGCTTAGTCCCTTTATTAATCTGGGGTTGCCACATTGAAATAAACTCTCAACTTATCCAGCACATTTTTTACACAGCAGATGCCCTTCCAGCTGCAACCCATCTCTGGGAAACATTCATTCATACTCGAACACTACAGACAATTTAGCCTACCCAATTCAGCTGTACCAGAGTATTCGGAGGAGCATGCAAACGCAGGGAGAACATGCAAACTCTACACAGAAACACCAATTTTGACCCAGCCGAGGCTCGAGCCAATGACCTTCTTTCTTTGAGGCGACAGCACTACCTACTGCGCCACCACGTCGCCGAAGGGCTGATCATTTTAGATTTTAATTCTCTGAATTGTCTTTGTTTAAAAACAAACATCTAGAAAGTGGTGAACACGAATCATTTTTTTATTTATTCATTACAAATCATTCAATTTTTTACTAATTATATTAGCACACTTTACTCTCTGACCAAAGCTATTCAAATACCTTCACATTGGTATACAAAGCATTCAAGAACAATGCCAAGCAATGAAACAGGTTTTAATTACTTGCACATCATTAAATGGTTTGTTGTGTTCTGTAAAATAAAACAAAAAAAAAAGTGTTCTGTCTTCCAGCAAAGCACATAAAGTTGATTATCCACATTTGGATTCATTTCTTCAATGTCTGCAATCTGTGTATATTTGTGTCGGTATGTAGCTGAGTAAACAAAACCCGATGGCGGAAACTACTTTATTATGGCAACATTTCATTTCAGCCTTTTCCAAATGAAACAAAAATATGCTTGTTCCATAAGTTTATGACAGAAACAATGGATTATCGCAGTGAGGCTTTCCGAATCGGGTCGCTGTGGCGCTGACAAAGATAGTGATCAATAATTGTCTCCTCAAGTGTTCTTTCATCAGTCTTTTTTTCACAAATCCAAGGCACGGACGGTTGTGTTTATCCCGCCACGCTACTTACTGAGAATAATGCAATCGTCTGGTTTATAGGGGCGCCCGGTGGGTGCTAAACCGCCTGAACATTGTGCGCTTTGGGCCTCTCACAGGACCCTCTGAGACTCTCTCAATCTGCAGCTTTACATAGAGAATTCCTCTGATACCAAGAAACCCCAAAAGAACTGCGCTAATCCAATTTGAGACACTTGACTTGCAGAGCTAATTACGGCGCGAGGGCATTGTCCACACACGGGGACCAGCGGGTCGCACTGGCAAACTAAAGAGAGACAGCTGGATGAACTGAATGCGTAGAAACGCGCGTCATGCCAGAGAACCGCGCGAATGCTAATTTTTGCTAACACATACTAATCCACCACAAAGGAGGCTGCTCGCATTCTGTGTCTTGAAACGCCTTGTTTTGTGTTGAAATATGTTCCCAGCTCATTTAGGAGGATAAGACAGAAGGGAAGACCAAATGAAAGCGTTTTCGTCAGTCTAGCGCAGTTTTGTTGTTTGCGTATACACGGCTCTTTTTTTTTAGCTAATTGCTACGTTAACCTATTCAGAGTGTGGGTCGGCCTTTCATCAAGGAGTCTTTATTTTTTCAAAGACGGTTGGACGAGAGCATGCATACGTTCTCGGCAGCTGTTTGAAGCTGTCGTTGTTTTGTCCTGAAGGGCTTGTGGTCCCTCGCTATTGATGTGTGATAACAGGATTCCCGACATTATATCGCTGAATGTTATTGTGAACCAGAAAAGAGCTTATATTGGCGTCTTTACACAGACCAACAGGATTTGCATGTTTGCGCAAGTCATTGTGGGCATTCATTGTATTTATTCTGCAACATACTACAATTTCCATTATGTCGTCTGAGTGGATTTGCATGTGTTTTTGTGTCGTCTGTGAATAGCACTTGCCTAATGTAGCTTTAACTGGATTTTCATGCCACTTGACTACATCGCTTGAGACATATGGGCTTTAAAGCACACACAAAACACCAGTAGTACTCGAAACATTTGTTACAGACATGCAGCCTCTCAAAACGACAGCACAATTACTGCGTGCTACACATTTAAAGGCCATTCGGTACATAATTCATAACTATATACCTACATATATGGAAATTGTGTGATATATGAGCATGGACAGAAGCCAGACTTTTTAAGTAAACATTAAGACCTATAGGTATTTTGTGCTGACATCAGTCATAAACATGTCAAAAGCCCATATTTACGTGCTACTCCTGTTTATTATATTATTCAATAAGATGAATAAAGCTTTCAGTAGATTAGTCAAAAAAAGAAACATTTGTTTTATTACATCTATCTATCTATCTATCTATCTATCTATCTATCTATCTATCTATCTATCTATCTATCTATCTATCTATCTGTCTGTCTGTCTGTCTGTCTGTCTGTCTGTCTGTCTGTCTGTCTGTCTGTCTGTCTGTCTGTCTGTCTGTCTGTCTGTCTGTCTGTCT